>NC_053394.1:178442576-178742576 GCF_905171765.1 Bufo bufo
GTCAATTGATGCTGGTCTTTCTCCATCATAGAGTTGTCAGATATATGCTACTTGCAGGTTGAAGAGAAACACAAAGATGTTTCTTCACACGACCTTTGTTTGATAGCCACACATTCTTTCAGATTCTAGCAGACCCTATTACAAAGAAAGAGTTGTATGAAAGACAAATATCAGGCGCTGTTGTGTATTAAAAGGGGTTAGCTACAAATCACATTTATCCACAGGATCAGTGATAAATGACGGATTGATGTGGGTCTGATTGCTGGGACACCCAGCCATCCCAAAACAGAGGAACCCCAAGTCCTCCCTAAATGCAGCAAGTAATGTGCATGTTGGTACACTGTTCCATTCCCTACTATGGGAGTAACATAGTATATAAGGCCGAAAAAAGACATCTGTCCATCCAGTTCGGCCTGTTATCCTGCAAGTTGATCCAGAGGAAGGCAAAAAAATAAAATAAAAAGTGAGGTAGAAGCCAATTTTCCCCACTTAAGAGGGAAAAATTCCTTCCCGACTCCAATCAGGTAATCAGAATAACTCCCTGGATCAACGACCCCTCTCTAGTAGCTATAGCCTGTAATATTATTACACTCCAGAAATACATCCAGGCCCCTCTTGAATTCCTTTATTGTACTCACCATCACCACCTCCTCAGGCAGAGAGTTCCATAGTCTCACTGCTCTTACCGTAAAGAATCCTCTTCTATGTTTGTGTACAAACCTTCTTTCCTCCAGACGCAGAGGATGTCCCCTCGTCACAGTCCTGGGGATAAATAGATGATGGGATAGATCTCTGTACTGACCCCTGATATATTTATACATACTTATTAGATCTCCCTTTAGTCGTCTTTTTTCTAACGTGAATAACCCTAATGTTGATAATCTTTCTAGGTACTGTAGTCCTCCCATTCCAGTTATTACTTTAGTTACCCTCCTCTGAACCCTCTCCAGCTCTGCTATGTCTGCCTTGTTCACAGGAGCCCAGAACTGTACACAGTACTCCATGTGTGGTCTGACTAGCGATTTGTAAAGTGGTAGGACTATGTTCTCATCACGGGCATCTATGCCCCTTTTTGATGCAACCCATTATCTTATTGTCTTTGGCAGCAGCTGCCTGACACTTATTTTTACAGCTTAGTTTGCTGTTCACTAAAATTCCTAGGTCCTTTTCCATGTCAGTGTTACCCAGTGTTTTACCATTTAGTATGTACAGGTAACTTGCATTATTCCTTCCCATGTGCATAACCTTACATTTGTCAATGTTAAACCCAGGGCTGTGGAGTCGGAGGCAATTTTGGGTACCTGGAGTCGGAAAAAAATGAACCGTCTCCGACTAGATTTAAATTGGAATAAAATTTTAAAAAAAGCAAGTTTAAATGTCCCAATTCACAAAAAGTTATATTTAATTACCGTATTTTTTGCCCTATAAGACGCACCTGCCCATAAGACGCACCTAGGTTTTTGAGGAGGAAAATAAGAAAAAAAATATTTTGAGCCAAAGAGTGTGCTTTTGGTGGGTTTTGAACTAATGGTCTGTGGATGACACTATTATGGGGGCATCTGTGGGTGGCACTGTTATGGGGGATCATTGTGGGGGCATCTGTGGATGACACATATATAGCATCTTATCTTAGGTGTCATCCACAGATCCCCCCATAACAGTGTCCCTGTGTAGTGAATGGGGGCCAGCATCTGTTTCTGTAATGGCAGCGGGGCCTGGTGTCTACTTCATTCATAAAGTGGGCGGAGCAGGAGCGTGACGTAGTGAGCTACGCTATGAGCGCCCACCCGGCCTCCTGACTGCCAAGAAGTTAGTAGTAAGTAGTACAGCGCTAGATTTAAGATGATTGGAATACTTTAACAATACCCACAAGTTAGATATGATTACCGTATAGTACAGTGAGCCGGGCCCGGTGTAGTAAAATACAGTGACTGCACCGGGCCCCGCTGCCATTACAGAAACAGATGCCGGCCCCCAGCCCCTCCTCCCTCTCAGCCTATTCACCGGACAGTCGCAGCATTCGCCCCCATAAGACGCACTGCTATTTTTCCCCCACTTTTGCGAAAAATACGGTACTTCTCTACTGTAAGAATAAAGGCCAATGCATGCAGTGCGTCACGTTACCGCAAAATGAACACGTTAAGTGACCATGAAGAAGCATGCTTTTCATATGCTTCACTATATGGCACGCAACGCACAGTTAAGGAGCGGCAATACTTATACTTTCCATTGTGTTGTGTTCCGCTGTTACAGGGAACGCAACGCCCATGGTTAACCTAGCCTCTCACTGATAACTGATTAAGTAGAGACACTTGTATAAGTGAAGGGAATGGATAGTCAATAGTTCAAGACTGAAGCTGTAAACCATTTGAAAGACTGTCATTCAGCTAAGGCTATAAAAACTTGTAAACTCAGATTGTTAGCTTAAACTTTAAACATGACTATGGGATTCTACTAGGGAAATCATGTTTTAAAATAAATGCCCCTTCCTGGATCGTCCCACTGCCCTATCTTCAGCAGAAGATCAGCAGCTTCCTAGCCAGTAGTTCTGTGGTAATGACATGTATGTTGCCTGTCTTTCCTTCAAGGAATGTAAAAAAAAAAAAATATTGCATATTAAATACAGAGGAGTCGGAGTTGGAAGTACCAAAAACTGAGGAGTCGGACCATTTATCTACCGACTCCACAGCCCCGGTTAAACCTCATCTGCCACTATTCTGCCCAAGCCTCCAATCTATCCAGATCCATCTGTAGCCGTATATTGTCCTCTTCAGTGTTAATTACTTTACACAGTTTAGTGTCATCTGCAAAAATTTATATTTTCCTGTGCAAGCCTTCTACAAGATCATTAATAAATATATTGAAGAGAATAGGGCCCAATACTGACCCCTGAGGTACCCCACTAGTGACAGTGACCCAATCTGAGTGTGTACCGTTAATAACCACCCTCTGTTTTCTATCATTGAGCCAGTTACTTACCCACTTACAGACGTTTTCTCCGAGTCCGAGCATTCTCATTTTATATACTAACCTTTTATGTGGTACAGTGTCAAATGCTTTGGAGTGACTGAACGCTGTCAATGCCTGTTCCAAGTGAATACAGCAGTGAACCAACATGTACAAAATTTATGTTATAGGGGAGATATACATGCACTAAGATGCATAATATACAGTACAGGGACATATTATCGAAGGGACATCCAGAGCATTATATGGACAGGAATACTGGATGTTGCAAAGATTACATAAAGAGCAGTACGTCATATTACAAAAGCAATCTATAGTGAAGAAAAACTGATAAATGTGTGTACAAGATGGCATATTGCCATATTATACCAAGGATATATAAAAAAAATGGGTTATATATAGGGAGATAAATAGGTTACTAATTATACAGGAAGAATATAAATATCACATTATATGGAGTAACTATCACAGTCATGTAGGACAGACGGTAAGTTGGCTATATAAGGCAGTATACATTATATTAAAATATATACACTGTCCTATTTGAAAAAAGTTATACTATTAAGGTGAGTTCACACAGTTTGTGCCATTTTCAGAACTTTTAAATTTTTTGTGGCTTTTTTTTGCACGTTTTGCTGTGGGGAGAAAAAAACACCAGCTACAGATGTTAGGGTACTTTCACACTTGCGTTGTTTGATTCCGGCAGGCAGCTCAGGCCTGTATGCAAACGCATGTCATTTGCAGTACCGGATCCTGACAAATGCATTGCAATACCGGATGCGTTTTTCCAGTGTCATCCGGAAAAACGGATCCAGTATTTATTATTTTTCGCATTTTTAAAGGTCTGCGCATGCGCAGACCTGGAAATCAGATCCATTTTACTGGAAAACTTGATACTGGATCCGGCATTAAGACATTTCAATGGAAATTAATGCTGGATCTGGCGTTCAGGCAAGTGTTCCGGAATTTTGGCCGGAGAAAATACCGCAGCATGCTGCAGTATTTTCTCCGCCCAAATGCCGTAAAAGTGACTGAACTGAAGACATCCTGATGCATCCTGAACGGATTGCTCTCCATTCAGAATGTATTAGGATAAAACTGATCAGTTCTTTTCCGGTATTGAGCTCCTAGGACGGAACTCAATGCCGGAAAACTTTAACGCTAGTGTGAAAGTACCCTTAGCTGAAAGGCTTTGGGGAATAGGAAATGCAAGACACATGCATTTTGGCTAGTGCCACATTTTTCCAATTCTGTAGCATTTTCTGTTTCTCTAATGTTTTTTTTTAATGCAGCAATAGTGTTTTTTAGACATGTTTTCCATTCTTATAAGAATAATGGCTTTTCTTGTGTGAAGGAGCCCTAAAGGAGTTGTGTGTGTGTATATATATATATATATATACACACACATACACAGGATGGTACCTTTGGTATATATCAGTTATAATGTCTATACAGACCAGTGCACGGGTCATATACAAAGGTGTATTAGGTGTCATGTCATATTAGTGTGCTATAATCCAGAAGATATACAATTATATGGAAACCCAGGATGTGTTGGAATACAGCAGGAAGCAGTGTGTGTGTGGTACATGGAGAGGTCCATGGGGTGGCATGGCACACTGGTGACTGGTATATGTGACGATACTGAGACAGTCTCACCTATCACGGCCACCAGCACAGGACATAACACACCCGGGTACAGCACTGGAATGACATGAAAATCCCGATCGCTTCCCAGATCCAACAATGGCAGAAACCACTTTCAGCCTTGCTATTCCCTCACGTCCGGTGTGCCGTGTCACGTGACCGAACACTTCCTGTGATGCGTTCCAGCCAACTTCCGGGTTATGCGGCCCACCTAATCTCATTCTGTGCCGAAAACTCACCTGCTACTCCGAACTGTGCAGAAACCTGGGAGACCTGTGGCCTCCCGGCAGTGCAATCACTGAACGTTCAGTAGATGCGTAAATGAACGGCAGGGCTGAAGGAGTCCAGTGGATCAGGCCTTCTTTTTTGCACTGATTTTGCACGGATTGTTAACTCTATAGAACTGCCTTATCCTTGTCCATAAGACGGACAAGAATAGGACAAGTTCTGTTTTTTTGCGGGGCCACGGAACAGACTTACGGATGCGGACAGCACGTTGAAGTGAATGGTTTTGCATCCAACCTGCAAAAAATGCTGATCGGATGCAGACCAAACATACATTTGTGTGCATGAGCCCTCAGGCAGGCGACTGTCGGGCGGCAATTGCCTGCTTGGTCAGCAGAGGATGCCATGCAGCAGCGGTATTACACAGCCAGCTCATCACTAACAAGCCTTCCTACAAATGCTGGTTAGCAATGATCGGGCCGACACACTGTGATATAAGCTTTGCTGGTCTGTGTCTGGCCTTACTAGGTGGGGACGGAGTTGTAACGCAGTCCTACTGCACCGCCTATGGGAGGGAAGTGAGAGGCTTCCGAGCTGTGTGTGGGGGACATGTGAGGACTATACACTGCGCTATGTGGGTTATATGTTTAAAGGGCTTGTCCAACCAAAAGGAAAAAATCAAGAGGTGTTTAAAAGAAATAAATCACAGTTCCAGCAGGATGATTACTGTCTCCGCCATATCGCCATTCCAGCCACATGATTCCCATCCCCACCATCACATTTAGATGATGGCAAATTCAGTGTACAAGGTTCGGGTTATCCAAGAATCCCATTATAATTTATGGTCCGTGGTAGCGGACTCCATAATGGAATTCTTAGATAACCTGAACCCGAACTTGAAAACACTAGTCACTGGCCTCAGTCACTGGCCTCAGCATGCAGATGTCCAAGAACAGCCCGTCACTGCCGAGCTATCCTATGCTGTGAATGGTCTGAGGGGCCCTGAAAAGGTGGGGACAGCCTTCGTGCTTCTTAAACAGCAGGGCTTTCATACAGTTAGTGACCACTTCATTTCAGTTTTTGGTTGGACAACCCTTTTCACATACTTGCCTGGACCCTACCTGAATATATTTGTGCATGTACATAGAATTGTCTGATTGTCCCGAGTCCTCCATCAGCACCTCGCTGTCTATGCTGAGTGTAGTTTCATATTCATACAACAATGGTGGGATATTAGACTGTTAAATAAAATTAGAATAAATTACTTGAAATTAAAAAGAACATAGAGGAAGCCAGTCCCTCAGAGATGACACTGTGTGGGGGATGTGCTTGAAAATAGTCCTTTTCTGAATATTTTATTGTTATAATAAAAAAATAACCACCTCTGTATCGAGATAAAGGGGGGAGGGGGGTTCCAGGATTTCTATGGTTTAGCAGATATGCTCATTTACTTGCTTACCTCTCCCCCATGCTTTTTTTTTCAGTCTTGACTTTTCCGACACATTTTATCCATGCCAACAAATCACTCTGGTTTGTCTACATCCTGTATGTAGCACTTCCTGTTCCTGTGTCCAACCAAACCCATGATGCACTTCTCCTTTCTCTGGTACAGCTCCAGAACCGAGCCTAACAGCACCCAGCTAGTTCATTGCTCCTCCCAGCCAGCTAGTCACATAGACACTCCGCCTGTTAACGATTCGACACAACTATGGTCATAAAATCACAGGAAATAAGAAAGAGCGTGGACATGGTCATGTGACCACATTTCTGAACAGGAGTGATTTCAGCTACCCTTCATAAATGTTTAAATATGTTGATACAAACCAGAAAACCCCTTTAAGATTAGTCATCCAGGGGAAGGAATCCAAAATGGAAAATCAAGGCAGGAGAAATATTAGTACTTATCTGAGTACTCCAACCATAGCCGTATGACATAACCATGGGATGTGGAACTACGCTCATACATTGTGAGTTACTGGCAGTGCAAGTCTATGGGGTTTTCCAGCCTCCCCCTACATTTCACAGACTGTTCAGATGCAGATTGGCTCATACGGATGGGACTTTCAAATCCGCAGCATGACCAATATCTAGCAGATTGTTCGCAGATTTCATCCATTAACTTCAGCCTATCACCAGGGAGCCTATCACCTGGAAAGTAACTGATAATGTGCTTTCACACAAGTTTCTGCAATTTTGCATTTTTAGTGGCATTTTTTGCACTTGTGGTACTTGGTGCCTTGTAGGACTAGCTCAGATGAATGTAAGGATACCTTTCACTTGGAGATCCTGTGCCCTATTCTGCAGAAAAATACTCTAAGCAGGTTAGTGCACCGAGGGAAGGCCCAAGCCACTGGGGGCACCATTGCTTTCTCTGCCAGCCCCGTCCTCTACTTCTTGACTGACAGGACCCGGTGGGATGACTATGCTGGAATCTTGCCCTGTCAGTCAAGGAGAGGGAGGGGCTGGTAGAGAAAGGTGGAGGAACAAGGGTGCAGAATGGCTTGGGCCTCCTTGGTGCACTTACCTGCTTATTTGCATATAGATCAAAAGTACTTTTCCTTCAGAATAAAGCAATGGATTGCTAAACTGAGGTTATCATTGCAGTCATCTGAGCTAGCCCTATAAAGGTGTTGTGCCTGGTTTAACTGTATATTTTCTAGTGACTTTAAATCTGCAGTTACAGGGCAACATGTACCTAAGAACCTGGCTGACCTGTTACATGTGCGCTTGGCAGCTGAAGGCATCTGTGTTGGTCCCATGTTCATATGTGTCCACACTGCTGAGAATGAGTCATGTTTTCTATATGCAAATGATCTTCTAGGAGCAATGGGGGCGTTGGCATTACACCTAGAGGCTCAACTCTCTACAACTGCTGCGCCCTCTGCACTTTGATTGACAGGACCAGGCAGTGTAAACGTGATTACATCTGGCCCTGACTTCTCCTAAAGTCAAAGTGAAGAGGGTGCGGTAATTGCAGAGAGAGGCCCCTGTTGCTCCTAGGAACTAATTTGCATATATTAAAACATCACTTTTCTCAGCAATGTGGGCACACAGTGCACATGCAACAGATGCCAAGTGCACATGCAACAGCTAGTCCCATAGATACAACTCTGCCCTTTAACCCCTTAGTGACCATCACTTTTTAAGGCGGTCACTAAGGGGTCTTAGTTTTCAGTCTAAGTTCTGCAGGGATCTTCAGGGTGCCGATGTTAGTGCCCCAGGCCTGCCTCCAGCATGTCTTCTGGCTTCTCTGGCACAGCCTGCTGTTGAATGTCAGTATAGAACTAACATTAAAATATATTGCACTACAGGAATAAGGCAACATATTTTAGAAATTGTGGTAGGTTGTGGTGGCTCACTAGCAAGTAGTTAAGGTATGGTGCTGCAAGCTCATATAGAGGGAATCACCCCACCCTCTCTTAAAGGCAAATGTAGTAATAGAGTAATGAGCGAGCACTCATACACTTGGCAACCAAATTGACATGTGCAGAAAATATTTATTATATCCCCATAAAATACAAGTAATAAAATTTATAAGAACAATGTAGCAATAATATACAACATTACAGTCACATATTGTGGTAGATATGATCAACACTATATTCATATGACTCAATAGTGTCGAATAGTGTCGATGTAGAACTAACATTAAAATATATTGCACTACAGGAATAAGGCAACATATTTTAGAAATTATCAAAAGATTACCTTTTATAGTCCGCCAAATAAAAAAAATTGCAAATAAAAAATACACCTTTTTTCTATTGGAAAAAAAAAACACTTTTCAATGGAAAAAATTGTAAAAATCTCCACATATTTGGTATTACTGCATCTGTATCGACCCGCACTACGCAATTATCATGTTATTTATCTCGTATGGTGAACGAAGTAAAAAAAAATGTAAATAACAGAATTTCAGTTTTTTTATTATTCGTCTCCAAAAAAATGGAATATAAAGTGACTAAAAAGTTATATGTACCCTAAAGGTATACTAATGAAAACTACAAGTTGTCCCACAAAAATCAAGCTCTCACACTGCTGTGCGCCTTCCTACGCCAACCTTTTTCTAGGTTGGTGGGAGGCCACACGGGTGTACCCATTGGATCAGTTCAGGGATCATGTGGTGGGCTGGTATCGCTTTATTGATGACATTATCTTTTTTTGGCAGGGATCCAGACAGGATTGTGAACGTTTCATTGGCTACCTCAACGAGAACTCCCTTAACATATTCCTGACACATAAAATTTCTGAGTCTGATGTTGACTTCCTGGATCTTCGAATAAAGTTGCAGGATTCGAGAATTGTGACATCTTTGTTCCGAAAAAGCACTGCAACCAACAATCTACTCCACTTTGCGAGTTTTCACCCGGCACATCTAAAGAAGGGTATACCAAGGGGTCAGTTTTTACGTCTACGACGTAATTGCAGTGAAGTTGGTGATTTTAAGGAGGCCGCACCGGATTTATCATCAAGGCTACACGAGAGGGGTTACCCCAAAAAGGTTGTATCCCAGGCATTTGAAAGGGCCAAGGAATCCAAACGTGAGGATTTATTTGTTCCCAAGATTAGATCACGGGATAACAAGGTACGTGTGATCACTAGATACAACAACCAGTGGTCTGACTTGTACAAAATCCTTAACACGCATTGGTTTCTACTCCGAGCAGACGGTAAATTAGCATCGCATGTTGACGATAGACCAAGGATCATAGCAAGGAGGGTTCCAAACCTTAAAGATACCCTTGTCCGTAGCCACTTCCAACCCCCGGTTGGCACTACGGGTAGAGGAGGCACATTAAAAAGGTACATATCCTTGTAGGGACTGCAATGTTTGTCAATTTATGCTGAACTCTGACAGTTTCATCTATGGAGAAGACAACAGGGTGAATCTTAAACATTATGTCAACTGCCGCTCCAAAAATGTAGTTTATGCCCTTCTTTGCCCCTGTCATAGGATCTACGTGGGCCAGACCATGCAGGAGCTTAGGAAGAGAGTACAGCAGCATACTTCGAATATTCGGTTGGCAGTCCGGGACAGAAGTAAGGGGGAAAAACCCCTAACATCAGTGGCAACCCATTTCCTGGAAAAACCATGATGGTAGGTACGACGATCTACGGGTGGTGGGGTTGGATATTGTTCGAGGTAATATTAGGGGGACACATATTTCCAGGAGTCTGCTCCGTTCAGAATCAAGGTGGATTTTCAACCTTGGCTCACAGGCCCCAGGTGGCCTAAATGAGAAGCTAACTTTCACTGGTTATTATACATAAGTTCTGTCTTATTTTGTACAGACCTATGTATCACTTAGTTAGTCCATTTTACTTGGTCTAGCTTCACTTTCACTTTGTTTATTTTCTTTTCTAGGTTTAAGGAGGTCGGATGACACTGGAATGCGGGAATAGAGGACCTATGGATCCTGTTCGCCTGCTCTTCTTCACCTTTTTCATGTTTTCTCTTTGTGGTTGTCAGGGTACATGGGACAGCGTTGCTTCTGTCCATCCCTCACACCTACAGGGGCACATTTATGAAGCACTCAGCACTTTTATCACTGGTGACCAGTGAGACATACTCAACTTCTCGTTTGTTGTGTGCCTCGCTGGGACACCCCTTACACTTATATTTTTGTATTGATCTTTTTGTACCTCGGACACCATCTGATATTGTTTGGAATCCTCCACAATATTGCAATATGATGTACCTCTGTCCATTAACTGCCTATTCTATTGTCCATATGTATATAGTGTCCATTAATTGCTTATTTTAATTTTTAGATGTATTCAGTATGCAGCAATTTGTATGCTCTCCCTATTTTGCGCTTGCTTGGTCGGCCCCTCTCTCCCCGATGCATGGTCTGTCATTACTTGGTTCGTTTTCACCCTGATAGTATTGATATTGTTCTTTAGATTATTAAATTTATGCGCAAAAAATATATATACTCAGGGAAACAGGTGTTGGGGGTACAGGACGCCCTCTGTTTGTACAACTTTGTTATTGGAGCCAATGAGGAAAAGCTGACGGCGAAACGCGCGTCAGGGCACAGACTGCCAGTGCCGTGGTAGAGATTTTGGTCAGTATGCTTTCTCATCTATGTTATTATTTGTTTAGAGTCATTGATGTGAGTATCAGGTCCTTTTAGTCTACGGTCCATTGTTGACCGTTTGCAATATAGTATAGACAGGACCGAACTCGGTGTTAGGCACTGACCAATCTCCTTTGCTGTAAAGTAATTGTAGCACTTGCACTTTACGCATAATTATTGTAACTACCACATATCTGCGGTCTGTATGGCATTTTAAGTGTTCTTAAATGTCTGTGTGGCCAGTGGTCACAACTTTATTTTGTACCAATAAAAACATCTGTGATTTTGTATAAAATTTCGTTGCCTGAGTTGTGATTTGGTACCTATAGATCCATATATCTTTTATTGGTTTTGCAATGAGGAATATGGCCTGTAGGGTATTATGCTTTTATGAATTTGTTTCTTTTTTAATGTATTTATTTCATTATAATATAAAATGTTTGTGACCATTTATTAATCAATGTGGGTCTTCTGGTGCATCAATTATGGCTTGAAGGGTTTTCTTATATTATGATTGAATAATTATGTTGTGATTTTGCAATCTTCAATATCTGCTGTGTGTATTATTTTCTTATGTAATCATTGACTTATTTATTTTTGTGGGTTTCCGCTATAATTATATTGTATGCACAATCATGTTATTATTTTTGATTAGTTATATCATGCAAGTATTTCATTGGCCCGTTCTATATCATGTAAGCATCTCATTGGCCCGACTTTATAATGTGTATATATAGTTGATTGATTGTCTTCTGTACCATATTGCGCTTGCCTGTGCCCCTTGTCTGTTTGCGTTCCATTGGGTGTCACGGCGCAGGCTGGCGACCGTCTGCGGCGTCAACTTCCGGTTTGGGCGCCATCTTGCGCATGCGCACTTGCTTTTCCAACACGCCGGCTTGTTCTGGCACTTGCAGCTGCGCGCGACCATGCACCGTGGAGGATCCAGGTAACGCACATAATTTGTTATCGCCTCCTTTGTCCCCTCTGTAGGACACCGCTTCTTGATTGGTTTTTACCACAGGTTTACTAAATTATGGTATAATCATGTTAACTATAAATGCTCTAACAGTCATTTGGACTTACATGGACCTCTGAGGAAGCTAGTATTTGCACTAGCGATACGCGTTAGGATCTCTTTTCTCCCCTCACTGATGGGTTTTTGTCATACCATGTGCTACCACTGTGTTCCACGATAAGTATTTTACCCAGGTTTTGCAGATATTCTACTGTTTTCCTGTCATGGTTCTGTGATTATATGGCCATTCATGCACTGTAGCACTTTAAATTCTTCCCCATTTGTGGGGTTTGCCTTGTTCATCCATGTTTTTAACTTATATGTTTCAATAAAATCATGTTTTATTTTTGGATGTGCGGCTGTGCTATGGTATTACTTTCTTTAGTGTTGTTCATGTTTGCTTTTTGATACCAGGCCTGCACTCCACTCTATATTCCCAGGTGTGCCCCTCACTGTTTAGTTTTGCAGTACCAATCTAACAGTCACCTCATCCCCCAAAAAATGAGCCCCTACCTAAGACAATCGCCAAAAAAAAAAAATATATATATGGCTCAGAATATAGAGACACTACAACATAATTTTTTTTCTTTTAAAAAAGCTGTTATTGTGTGAAACTTAAGTAAAAAATAAAAAAGTATACATATTAGGTATCGCCGCGTCCGTAATAACATGCTCTATAAAAATATCACATGACCTAACCCGCCAGATGAACACCGTAAAAAATAAAAACGGTGTGAAAAAGCAATTTTTTGTTACCTTACATCACAAAAAGTGTAATAGCAAGCGACCAAATAGTCATACGCACCCCAAAATAGTGCCAATCAAACTGTCATCTCATCCTGCAAAAAATGAGACCCTACCTAAGATAATCGCCCCAAAACTGAAAAAACTATGGCTCTCAGAATATGGAGACACTAAAATATGATTTTATTTTTGTTTCAAAAATGATTTTATTGTGTAAAACTTACAGAAATAAATAAAAAGTATACATATTAGGTATCGCATCGTCCGTAATAACCTTCTCTATAAAAATATCACATGACCTAACCCCTCAGGTGAATACCATAAAAGAATAAAAATAAAAAACAGCATAAAAAAAGCCATTTTTGTCATCTTACATCACAAAAAGTGTAATAGCAACCGATCAAAAAGTCATACGCACCCCAAAATAGTCAAAATCAAACCGTCATATCTTCCCGCAAAAAATGAGACCCTACCTAAGATAATCGCCCAAAAACTGAAAAAACTTTGGCTCTCAGAATATGGAGACACTAAAACATGATTTTATTTTTGTTTCAAAAATGATATTATTGTGTAAAACTTACATAAATAAAAAAAAGTATACATATTAGGTATCGCAGCGTCCGTAATAACCTGCTCTATAAAAATATCACATGACCTAACCTTTCAGGTGAATACCGTAAAAGAATAAAAATAAAAACTGTGTAAAAAAAGCTATTTTTTGTCACCTTACATCACAAAAAGTGTAATAGCAAGCGATCAAATCGTCATACGCACCCCCAAAATAGTGCCAATAAAACCATCATGTCATCCCACAAAAAATGAAATCCTACCTAAGATAATCGCCCAAAAACTGAAAAAACTATGGCTCTCAGAATATGGAGACAATAAAACATGATTTTATTTTTGTTTCAAAAATGATATTATTGTGTAAAACTTACATAAATAAAAAAAATGTATATATATTAGGTATTGCAGCGTCCGTAATAACCTGCTCTGTAAAAATATCGCATGTGAATACCATAAAAAAATAAAAACGGTGTAAAAAAAAGCCATTCTTTGTCACCTTACATCACAAAAAGTCTAATAGCAAGCGATCAAAAAGTCATACGCACCCCAAAATAGTGCCAATCAAACCGTAATCTCATCCCGAAAAAAATGAGCCCCTACACAAGACAGTCTCCCAAAAAATAAATAAAATTATGGCTTTCAGAATGTGGAGACACTAAAGAATCATAAAAGAAAATACTTTGTTATGTAAAACTGTCATATTTGGTATTGTCGCATCCGTGACAACCTGCTCTATAAAAATACTACATGATCTAACCTGTCAGATGAATGTTGTAAATAACAAAAAATAAAAACAGCTATTTTTTGTTACCTTGCCTCACAAAAAGTGTAATATAAAGCAACCAAAAATCATATGTACCCTAAAATAGTACCAACAAAACCCTATCCTGTAGTTTCTAAAATGGGGTCCCTTTTTTGGAGTTTCTACTCTAGGGGTCCATCAGAGGGTCTTCAAATGGGACATGGTGTCAAAAAACCAGTCCAGCAAAATCTGCCTTCCAAAAACCGTATGGCATTCCTTTCCTTCTGCGCCCTGCTGTGTGTCCGTACAGCAGTTTACGACCACATATGGGGTGTTTCTGTAAACTACAGAATCAGAGCCATAAAAATTTAGTTTTGTTTGGCTGTTAACCCTTGCTTTGTAACTGGAAAAAAATTATTAAAATGGAAAATCTACCAAAAATGTAAAATTTTTAAATTTTATCTCTATATTCCATTAATTGTTGTGGAACACCTAAATGGTAAACAAAGTTTGTAAAATCAGTTTTGAATACCTTGAGGGATGTAGTTTCTATAATGGGGTCATTTTTGGATGGTTTCTATTATGTAAGCCTCACAAAGTGACTTCAGACCTGAACTGGTCCTTAACCACCTCAGCTCCCCTAGCTTAAACCCCTTTAATGACCAGACCACTTTTTACAATTCTGCACTACACTATTTTCACGGTTTATTGCGCGGTCATACAACTTACCACCCAAATGATTTTTATCTCCTTTTCTTCTCACTAATAGAGCTTTCATTTGGTGGTATTTCATTGCTGCTGACATTTTTACTTTTTTTGTTATTAATCGAAATTGACCGAAATTTTTGCAAAAAAATTTCATTTTTCACTTTCAGTTGCAAAATTTTTCAAATAAAACTACATTTCTATATAAATTTTTCTCAAAATTTATTGTTCTACATGTCTTTGATAAAAAAAATGCAAAAAGTGAATATTTATTGGTTTGTGCAAAAGTTATAGCGTTTACAAACTGTGGTGCAAAAATTTGAATTTACGCATTTTGAAGCAGCTCTGACTTTCTGAGCACCTGTCATGTTTTCTGAGGTTCTACAATGCCCAGACAGTAGAAACACCACACAAATTACCCCATTTCGGAAAGTAGACACCCTAAGGTATTCGCTGATGGGCATAGTGAGTTCATGGAAGTTTTTATTTTTTGTCACAAGATAGCGGAAAATGATTATTATTTTTTTTTTTTCCACTAACTTGTGACAAAAAAATAAAATTTTACATGAACTCACCATGCCCCTCACAAAATAACTTGGGGTGTCTTCTTTCCAAAATGGGGTCACTTGTGGGGTATTTATACTGCCCTGGCATTTTAGGGGCCCTAAAGCGTGAGAAGTAGTTTGGAATCCAAATGCGTAAAAAATGCCCTGTGAAATCCTAAAGGTGCTCTTTAGAATTTGGGCCCCTTTGCGCACATAGGCTGCAAAAAAGTGTCACACATGTGGTATTGCCGTACTCAGAAGAAGTAGGGCAATGTGTTTTGGGGTGTATTTTTACATATACCCATACTGGGTGAGAGAAATATCTCTGTAAAAGACAACTTTTCCAATTTTTTTTATACAAAGTTGTTATTTTACAGAGATATTTCTCTCACCCAGCATGGGTAGATGTAAAAAGACATCCCAAAACACATTGCCCAACTTCTCCTGAGTACGGCAATACCACGTGTGACACTTTTTTGCAGCCTAGGTGTGCAAAGGGGCCCAAATTCTAAGGAGTACCTTTTAGGAGGGCATTTTTAGACATTTGGATTCCAGACTTCTTCTCACGCTTTAGGGCCCCTAAAATGCCAGGGCAGTATAAATACCCCACATGTGACCCCATTTTGGAAAGAAGACACCCCAAGGTATTCCGTGAGGGGCATGGCGAGTTTATAGAATTTTTTTTTTTTGTTGGCACAAGTTAGCGGAATTTTTTTTTTGATTTTTTCTCAAAGTCTCCCTTTCCGCTAACTTGGGACAAAAAGTTCAATCTTTCATGGACTCAATATGCCCCTCAGCGAATACCTTGGGGTGTCTTCTTTCCAAAATGGGGTCATTTGTGGGGTGTTTGTACTGCCCTGGCATTTGAGGGTCTCCGCAATCATTACATGTATGGCCTGCATTAGGAGTTTCTGCTATTCTCCTTATATTGAGCATACGGGTAATGAGATATTTTTTTTTCCGTTCAGCCTCTGGGCTGAAAGAAAAAATGAACGGCACTGATTTCTTCATTCGCATCGATCAATGTGGATGAAAAAATCTCTGCCAAAAAAAAAAAGAAGGAGGGGAAAGGCGTCTGCCAGGACATAGGAGCTCCGTCCAACATCCAAACCCACTCAGCCCGTATGCCCTGGAAAACCTGATTTCTCCATTCACATCAATCGATGTGGATGAATAAATCATTGCCGGAATTATTTTTTTTTTTTTTTATATACAAAGTGTTTGCCAAAGCATATGAACACCGCCCCTCAGCTCATAAGCCTCGGCAAACGTATCTTTTTTACTGCAGAGGAGAAATCTCGTCTTGCAGCGCCGCATACACCGACTTTTGTGTAATCTGACAGCAGCGCAATGCTTCTGTCAGAATGCACATCAGTGCTGCAGCTGGTTCATCGGTTGGTCCACCTAGAAGGTAAAAAAACAAAACAAAAAAAAAAAACAGGCCGCAACGCAATCAATTTATTAACATTAACTTTATATAACATTTGAAACAGAACATTAACTTTTATAGACTTTATTGAACTTTTAGAACATTAACTTTATTGCTTGCTATTTTATTTGTATTTTTTACCTTTATAGGACAAACCTCTCCTTCCCCATGGGACAATGTGCAAAGCGCAAATCGCCCAGAGATGTGGCGAAGTACAGTATGCACTTTGTCCCAGGTGAAAGGAGAGGTTTGCAGCAGCTGTGAGTGAAAGGTCCCTAAGACCCCTGTGTGCCTGTCCTGTGTCACGCAATCCCTATACTAATAGTGTACCTGTGTGTGGTACTTCCGGAAACACTCCCCTAAGCATAGGGCAGGGTGGTCAGGGCAGTCAGATGTCACTTTCTTCATGGAGCATCTCAAGGTGGCTATGACCTTGTCCGACAGGCCTTGAGACTTTAAGAGGGAGACCTCAGGATCCAAGCCGTGAGTTTCAGGAACTCCGGATGAGGATGTAGTAAAAGACCTTGGTATAGGATGTCCCCTCTGAGTGGGAGTCTCACCGGGTCGTCTATTGCCAGTCTTAGGAGCTGAGCGAACTAACTCTTTTTTGGCCAGAACGGGGTGATCAATATCACTGTTGTTCTTCCTTCCAGAATCTTTTGAATGACCTTCGGGATGAGAGGCAATGGAGGGAATGCGTACACTAGATCCCAACACCATTTTAGAGAGAAGGCATCTATTCTCCAGGGAAGATCTCCCGCATTTAGGGAGCAGAATGTTTGTAATTTCGTATTCTTTTTTGATGAAAACAGGTCTATTGTAGGAAGCCCCCATTTCTGGGTTAGCATATTGAAGACCTCTTGATTCAGGGCCCACTCTGTGTGATCTGCTTAAAAAGTCAGCTTCTAGATTTTGGGATCCCTTCAGTTGCATTACGGAGATGGATCTTAGCTCTTTCTCTGCAAAGGAGAAAATTTCCTCTGAGATATTCTGGAGTCTCCTTGATTGAGTACCTCCCTGGTGTTTCAGGTAGGAGACCACAGTCATGTTGTCCGATAGGACCCTCACGTGCTGTTTTCTTATCAGCTGTTTGGCTGAAAGTAGAGCTTCTCTTACCGCATACAGCTCCCTGAAATTTGAAGATTGGACAGATATGAGATGCTTCCAAGTTCCCTGTAAATAAGCTTTGTCGATTTTCGCTCCCCATCCAGATTTGCTGGCATCCGTGAAGATCGTTATTGAAGGCGATTTGATCCATGGAACCCCCTGGGAAAGATTCTTCTCCTTCGTCCACCATAAGAGAGAGATCTTTACTGACCCTGAAATCCAAAGCTTGGAGTCCAGAGAGCCCTTCTTCTTGCTCCAGTGGGACAATAGCCAGTTCTGTATTACTCGACAGTGAGCCTGCGCTCACTCGACAGAAGGTATACAGGAGGTTAGGAGGCCGAGAAGGCTCATTGCTTCTCTCACTGAGCATTTCTTCCGGTGTTGGAAGTGCCTCACCTTGTTTACCAGGGACTGGATCTTGATCTGTGGTAGGAAGGTCGACTGTGTTAGGGAGTCTAGTGTAACTCCTAGGAACCTCACCTTCGTGGATGCTACTAACATTGACTTGGGTTTGTTCACTATCCATCCTAGCTGTGACAGACGGGATAAAAATATTTCCAAGTCCGACAGTAGGAGCTCTTTTGAGTCTGCTATAATTAAAAAATCATCCAGGTACGGCACTATATTTAACCCTTGTTGTCTGAGTGGGGCTATCATTTCTATCACCAGTTTGGTGAACAGCCTTGGTGCGGCTGAAATCCCGAAGGGTAACGCTATGAATTGGAAATGGAGAATCCGATTGAAAGGGCCTAGGATCGCAAACCTTAGGTATCTCTGGTGATCTGGGTTAATGGGAACATGCAAATAGGCGTCTTTCAGGTCGACCGAGCACATAAATGCTCCTAGCTTTATCAGGGGTACTATGGATTTCAGAGACTCCATCTTGAACTTCCTGTAAAGAATAAACTTGTTCAGTTGTTTCAGGTTTATAATAGTTCGAAAGTCTCCTTCCTTCTTTTTTACAAAAAATAGGGTTGAATAGTACCCTCGACCTCTTTGAGACGTGGGAACTGGGATTACTGCTCCCTTCTTCACCAGGTCCTGGACCCCCTGGAAAATATTCATGTTGGAGGATCTGGCAGGCATCCTTGTGACGACAAATCTTGGAGGGGGGAGAGAGGTGAACTCGATCTTGTAACCTTGCCGAATGATATCCAAGGCCCAAGGATTTTTTGATGTTAGTTCCCATGGACCTAGGAAATCCTTCAGTCTCCCCCCTACAATGGCGTCATTGTTTATCTTCAAATTTAGATTGGGGCTTAAGAAGGAAACCTCTTCCTTTACCCACCTTGGGATAAGCCCAGCGCCCTGACTTGCCTTTCCCCCTAACAGCCTTATTTTGTCCACCGTATGACCGAAAGGACTGGTTCCTTCTAAAGGACTTTTCCTCAGGGAATCCTTTTTTCTTATCAGCCGCTTTCTCAAGTATCTTGTCTAGGACCGGCCCGAATACATACTCTCCTGAAAAGGGGATAGATACTAACTTCTGTTTAGAAATTCTATCACCCGACCATGACTTCATCCATAAAGCCCGACGAGCCGCATTGGAAAGTCCAGCCTCCTTAGCACAGAATCTAATAGATTCAGCCGAGGCGTTTGCCAGGAATCCTGTAGCTGACTTAAGCAGCGGGATGGACTGCAGGATTTCTTCCTTAGAAGTCTTACTACTTAGGTGGTCTTCTTGAACAATTTAGACTGAGAAGGGTCGAACAATAATCGATTTTTAAATTCCTTGGATACTCCAAGTCGTTTTTCTGGTTCTGACCACTCCTCCAAAATCATCTCTCTTATATGTTCGTTTATGGGGAAGACCTTGGATTTCTTCACTCTAAGTCCCCCGAACATTTCATCCTGAATGGATAGAGACCTAGGGGCCTCTTCAATCCCCATTGTCGCTCTGACTGCTTTTAATAAGTCACCCATTTCTTCTGAGGAAAAATAAAATTTTCTATTACTTTCACAGATTTCTCCTTCAGAGAGAGAGAGAGAGATCATCCTCCCATTGCATGGAAGTAGAAGCTTTGTCATCAGCGTCATCAGATCCCGAGGTAATGATCTTAGAACGCGGACGTTTGCGAGAGGGCTCGCCCTGGGAATCAGATGGAGCAGCTTTAGCGGCCCTAAGTTCTTCCTGAACCACAGATCTGATACTATCCATAAGGGAGGATTGTTCCTGCTGGATCACATCAGAAATACACTCTTTACAAAGCTTCTTTCCATATTCATCAGGCAATCTTTTAGCACAAGAGATGCAGCGAGGAGGTTTTTTAACCTTTTTTTGAGCCTCCTTAGCCTGAAAATAAATAAATATGGAATAGAGGCAACAGAAAATATGCCTAGCAGAAAATTCAATACTATCAATAAGCGGACCCCCAGAGGGATACTTACAGGAGGCAGAGAGGGAGCATCAGGCTCCATAACAGTTTGTAATTCGGGACCTGACATATTCTGGAAGTAAAACCGCATACACAGTACTCACAGACCTCAGATCAGCGTGCCATGGTCATCCCGCCTTTTATTCAAACCGCTCTGCCTTCTGCGCTTTACTTCCGGGTTCGGTCATGTGACGCAACCCGGAAGTGACGTCACCGACGTCGGCGTGCGCACACGCCGGCCGCTACTCAGCCCGACCCACTGGGGAGGAGGAGGAGGAAGTTTGCGGCCCGGGAGCAGGCTCCAGACCAGCCAGAGCGAGCCCTCCCGATACCCCCCAGCCCAGCATAAGCACGCGGCCGCCGGTGGACTGGGGGAGCTCCGATGAGCTTCAGGTAAACCAGGAGACAGTCCTCGGACCCTCCTGGAGAAGAGAAAAATAAGAAAGGGTGTAGGAAACCAATTTCCCCATCTTCATCTCCCTGCCCGTCCGCAGGGAGACTCTTCTCTGACCCTGGCCACAGTGGGGACAGGAACACTGAGGTGTGGTGGTGGGAGGGGGCAATTTAACCTCTTCTCTGTTTCCTGCCCCCACAGAGGTCATGGGTCAATCTCCTTGTGGCCGTCATGGTGATGATATGGGGAAAAAAAGCTATTTGGTGTAATTTTTCTCAATTTTTTTTTTTTACACCGTTCACTTGATAGGCTAGATCATGTGATATTTTTGTAGATCCGGTTGTTATGGATGCAACGATACCAAATGTGTCTGTGAGGGCTTGTTTTTTGCGGGATGAGGTAACGTTTTTATTGCTATGATTTTGGGCTACATACAACTTTTTGTTTGATAAATATTATGTTTTTTGGGAAAAAGTTGTTTTGACGTAATTTTTCTTTGTTTACGCCGTTCACTTGATGGGGTAGATCATGTGATATTTTGTAGAGCCAGTTGTTACAGACGCGGCAATACCAAATATGTCTATTTTTATTTATTTTTTATGTTTTACACAATAAGAGGATTTTTTGAAAAAACTAAATCCATATTTTTGTGTTGCAATATTATTTTTTTATTTTTCTGGCTATGGTCTTGTGTGGGGGCTTATTTTTGGTGGGATAAGGTGACGTTTTTATTGCTACCATTTTGGTGTACATATGACTTTTTGATCGATTTAACATTATGTTTTTTGGGAGGTAAAAAAGCTGTTTTGGCTAATGTTTATTTATTTTATTTTTTTACGGCATTCACCTGATGGGGTAGATCATGTGATATATTTTTTTTTTCCTTTCTATTTAAATTTTTTTTTTTAATGACTTAATTGGGGAAAGTTTATTTTCTTACATGTGAAACTTATTTATTTTTTAATAAAACACTTTATTATTTTTATATTTTTATTTTTTATTTTACACTTTGCGTCCCCTATAAGGTCATACAAGACCTCTGGAGGAAATTTTACTTCACTTTTTTTTTTTTTACTATTGATTTCTCCTGTTAGGCTACTTTCACACTGGCGTTTTGGCTTTCGGTTTGTGAGATCCGTTCAGGGCTCTCACAAGCGGTCCAAAACGGATCCGTTTTGCCCTTAATGCATCAGTTTGTCTCAGTTCCGTCTCCATTCCACTTTGGAGGCGGACACCAATACGCTGCTTGCAGAATTTTGGTTTCCGTCTGATGAAACTGGCTTTCAATGGTGTTCAAGACGGATCTGTTTTGGCTATGTTAAAGTTAAATATTCACAGCCTGATGAACGTTAAAATAAAAAAACAAAAACTTTATTAAAGTCTGTTTAAAAGGAGGGCAAAAGGCCTATATGTCACAGTCTGTGACCACCAGGCAACCAAACTTGAAACGTGCAGAGAGGGACTATATAAATAACCCTCTGCACAGTTGCAGGTCTGGACTAAACACCTGACTTGCTAGCAAGTAGCTGCTAATCAACTGCAAGCAGGATATCAGGACACGGTTCACACTATGAATGGAAACTGGTGTGTTCTTGTGGATGTTCTGACCAGTGTGGCTAAATCAGCTGGTTACTGGCCAGATGGGGCTATATTCAGTTAGCCGCACTGACTATACTGGGCTTTACACGTGTGGTCTAGGGTTCAGACCAGTGCACCACACTCGTATACGCTATACCGCTGTGTCTGGAGCGACTTCTCTGTAGCCTCACTAATCCAGAAGGTACTACAGCATGTAGTGTTACTAGAGTATATGTGGACACATACACGCCCTCATATAGTTCCGTGTTCAGGCCAGCCTCTCAGACATCCACTCACTTGAAGCCAGTATATTTTGGCTACATCCACTCACTTGCGGCCAGTATATTTTGGCTACATCCACTCACTTGCGGCCAGTATATTTTGGCTACATCCACTCACTTGCGGCCAGTATATTTTGGCTACATCCACTCACTTGCGGTCAGTATATTTTGGCTACATCTACTCACTTGCGGCCAGTATGTTTTGGCTACAAGGTAAAATGTTGCATCTCGTGCACACCCTGCCTAAAGAGCCGTGTCCTGAAGGTTTAACGACAGCTCTATGCATTTCCACGTGACATGTGTTCGTCACATATCTTCAGGAGCTTGCTAAAGAAATGCCTATGTCAAGACAACATGCCCCGCACTGTTGTGTGCTAGGGCTCCGGCGCTATGATGGCCGTACGCGGCTGAAAGAACGCCGACTTCATATGGCTGAAGCCCCACCTATCGGGAGGGGTGTGCCGGTATCCCTACCAATCAGAACTATGGGCGTGTTCCAAATCCCGCCCTCTGACCGGCAAGTACCGCAATGATCCTTACCCTTCCCGACGAGTTTGCGCATGCGCAGTTTATGGGGGAATCCAAATTGCGGCCCGTATACCATCTTCAGATTCCGAACAAGTCTGGTGGCCGGGACCCACAGAGGGGTGGTCCTCCGAGGAAACAGGTACCAATCCCCATCTTGATTTACTGACGGGAAGAGGCATCCCCATTACATATTAACATTAGAATATTACTGCAGATCGTAGCTGGTCGCAAAACAAAGTGTGCTCAATATACAATTATGTATATAGGCATGTGTTAGTACACGACCACTTGACAGAACAGGAAAAAGAAATAATATGACCGCATATGCTATGTAGCAGGACACCAAACGTTCTATACTGTGTAGGATGACACGCACTGCAATATGGAAAGGGCTGATATATCAAATAAAGCTGGCATATGAGAGAGCCTCATTTAACCCTTTCGTTTGAATTGTCTGCAGCTTAAAGGTCCACATTGCTTCTTTGCAGAGTAGGGGTATGTCAATATCACCTCCACGGATTGACATCTTAACTTGTTCAATCCCCTGTACTCTCAGCACATCAGGGTCACTGTCATGCATATCACATACATGACGTGCCACAGATGTGTCCCGCTGATTACGAATATCAGACAGATGTTCCCCAAATCTACGTCTCAATTCACGTCTGGTTTTGCCGACGTATTGTGACCCACATCGACAGCTGATCAAGTATACAATACCTATAGAAGTACATCTAATAAATGAGCGTATATTATATCTCTTCCCTGTTGTATGGCTGGTAAAAAATCCTCCTCTTAGGATATTTTTACAGATGATACATGAACCGCAGGGAAAAGTGCCCTTTAAGGTATTCTTCAGCCAGGTTTCAGTCTTCGGATGTGTACAGTCGTGGCCAAAAGTTTTGAGAATGACACAAATATTAGTTTTCACAAAGTTTGCTGCTAAACTGCTTTTAGATCTTTGTTTCAGTTGTTTCTGTGATGTAGTGAAATATAATTACACGCACTTCATACGTTTCAAAGGCTTTTATCGACAATTAAATGACATTTACGCAAAGAGTCAGTATTTGCAGTGTTGGCCCTTCTTTTTCAGGACCTCTGCAATTCGACTAGGCATGCTCTCAATCAACTTCTGGGCCAATTCCTGACTGATAGCAACCCATTTTTTCATAATCACTTCTTGGAGTTTGTCAGAATTAGTGGGTTTTTGTTTGTCCACCCGCCTCTTGAGGATTAACCACAAGTTCTCAATGGGATTAAGATCTGGGGAGTTTCCAGGCCATGGACCCAAAATGTCAACGTTTTGGTCCCCGAGCCACTTAGTTATCACTTTTGCCTTATGGCATGGTGCTCCATCATGCTGGAAAATGCATTGTTCTTCACCAAACTGTTGTTGGAAGAAGTTGCTGTTGGAGGGTGTTTTGGTACCATTCTTTATTCATGGCTGTGTTTTTGGGCAAAATTGTGAGTGAGCCCACTCCCTTGGATGAGAAGCAACCCCACACATGAATGGTCTCAGGATGCTTTACTGTTGGCATGACACAGGACCGATGGTAGCGCTCACCTTTTCTTCTCCGGACAAGCCTTTTTTCAGATGCCCCAAACAATCGGAAAGAGGCTTCATCGGAGAATATGACTTTGCCCCAGTCCTCAGCAGTCCATTCACCATACTTTCTGCAGAAGATCAATCTGTCCCTGATGTTTTTTTTGGAGAGAAGTGGCTTCTTTGCTGCCCTTCTTGACACCAGGCCATCTTTCAAAAGTCTTCGCCTCACTGTGCGTGCAGATGTGCTCACACCTGCCTGCTGCCATTCCTGAGCAAGCTCTGCACTGGTGGCACTCCGATCGCGCAGCTGAATCCTCTTTAGGAGACGATCCTGGCGCTTGCTGGACTTTCTTGGACGCCCTGAAGCCTTCTTAACAAGAATTGAACCTCTTTCCTTGAAGTTCTTGATGATCCTATAAATTGTTGATTGAGGTGCAATCTTAGTAGCCACAATATCCTTGCCTGTGAAGCCATTTTTATGCAACACAATGATGTCTGCACGAGTTTCTTTGCAGGTCACCATGGTTAACAATGGAAGAACAATGATTTCAAGCATCACCCTCCTTTTAACATGTCAAGTCTGCCATTTTAACCCAATCAGCCTGACATAATGATCTCCAGCCTTGTGCTCGTCAACATTGTCACCTGAGTTAACAAGACGATTACTGAAATGATCTCAGCAGGTCCTTTAATGACAGCAATGAAATGCAGTGGAAAGTTTTTTTTGGGATTAAGTAAATTTTCATGGCAAAGAAGGACTATGCAATTCATCTGATCACTCTTCATAACATTCTGGAGTATATGCAAATTGCTATTATAAAAACTTAAGCAGCAACTTTTCCAATATTTATGTAATTCTCAAAACTTTTGGCCAAGACTGTAAACAAACTGTGTACCAAATGGTCACGTAGATTAGAACTACGTCGACACGTAATTGAGGGACGGTCTGGCATTAGTTCCCCAATGTCTGGGTCTGATTGCAAAATGGACCAATGATTTTGTAAAATATCACGGACATTTTGATGGGCCTTATCAAAAGTTGCAACAATTCTGTGTGTAGGTTCCTCGCTACTGCTCGTTTTTGGAACCAGGAGTCTAGTGTGGTCGGTGCTCATCGAATGATGAAATGCTCTTTTCAGGGTATATTGGGGATACCCCCGATTCATAAATCGGCCTCTCAAATCAGACGCAACCGCTCTAAAATCACCTAGTTCGGAGCAGTTCCTCCTGGCCCTGAGGTACTGTCCCTTGGGGATACCTCTTTTTAGGGCCAGTGGATGACCACTCTCCCAATGCAGGAGGTTATTGGTTGAGGTTTTCTTTCTGAACAGATTGGTGGTAATCTTTCTGTCAGTACCAATGGTGATCAGCAGGTCCAAGAACGCAATCTGTCGCTCTTGTACCTCTGATGTAAAAAAGTTAAAGTTAATACAAACTGATCTATTCTGAACGGATGCAGACGTTTGTATTATCTGAATGGATCCATCTGTGCAGATCCATGACGGATCCGCACCAAATGCGAGTATGAAAGTAGCCTAACTAGGGCTGACATAATAGCCCCAGTTACAGGGGGAATACACCCCACAGAGAGGCTGTACAGCACTGTACAGCCTCAGTGCAAGGCTGATCGAGATCTGTTGAAGACCACCGAGCCAGGACAGGAAGCGGCACATTGCTTCCTGGCTGTATACACAGCGCTAATTTAGGACGTTTATAGTCAAAGGGCTGTCGGGAAGTGGTTAAAGGCATAATCTGAGGTCAGATACTTGGTGGGTCTGACATGGAGGTCTAATGGGGGTCGGATATTGGGGGTCTGACATGTAGTCCTGATCTGAGGTCTGATGTGGGGTTCTGATATGGGGGTCTCAAATGGAGGTCTAAAAGGGGGTCTGATTTGAGGCCTGATATTGTAGGGAACTGACATAGAGGTCTAATAGGGGTCTGATCTGAGGGTATGTTGTGGAGGTTTGTTCTGAGGTCTGATATGGGGGGGTCTGATTTGAGTATCTGACATGGGGTCTGATCTGAAAGGTAAGGGGGTATTTTTTATACTGGCGCACAATATAAGGGAGTATTCTATGTACTGGTTCACATTATTAGGTGGATTTTTTGTATTGGCACACATTATAAGGGAGTATTTTTTTGTGCTGGCACGTATTGGGGCACATCTTTCTACTGACAACATTATAAAGAGAAGTATTACTACTGGGGGGCTATGGGGAACATTATTACTAGTATGAGCACAATGGGGGCACTGTTTAACATTGTGTACTCTGTGAGATAATTACTTCTATTGGTGGGACTTTGGGGAGCACTATTACTGTGGGGGGCACTGTGGCACAGTATCAGCTAAGCACAATTATTTTGGGGGAACATTATGTTTACACTATTAGTGTCAGGGACACTATTTGCTGTGTGCAATTACTTTTTAGGACACTGTGTGCCAATAACTATTGAAGTGGACATGGTCTGTTTGGTACTAGTATTTTTAGGGGGACTGTTTCTGCAGTATAGTATTGGGGACACAGTGGGCACAGTATTGGGGGTGATAGGATGGGGTGTTGAGAATGTGGGAGGATGATGGAAAAGTAGGAAACTAAGGCTACTTTCACACTAGCGTTCGGGTGTCCGCTTGTGAGCTCCGTTTGAAGGGGCTCACAAGCGGCCCCGAACGCATCCGTACTGCCCTAATGCATTCTGAGTGGACGCGGATCCGCTCAAAATGCATCAGTCTGGCAGCATTCAGCCTCCTCTCCGCTCAGCAAGCGGACACCTGAACGCTGCTTGCAGCGTTCGGGTGTCCGCCTGGCCGTGCGGAGGCAAGCGGATCCGTAGAGGCTTGCAATGTAAGTCAATGGGGACGGATCCGTTTGAAGATGACACAATATGGCTCAATCTTCAAACGGATCCGTCCCCCATTGACTTTCAATGTAAAGTCTTGACGGATCCGTCTGAAGCTACTTTAACACTTAGAATTTTTTCTACAACATAATACAGACGGATCCGTTCTGAACGGATCCCAAGTCTGCATTATATGAGCGGATCCGTCTGAGCAGACATCAGACAGACCCGCTCTGAACGGTAGTGTGAAAGTAGCCTAAGATGTCTGTTTGTCAAACTCTGCAGAGACAAGAGATGGCTCAAAGAAATCATTATGGTGGTCCGGTTTGAATGGAGAACATGGGGAAAGAGAACATACACATCAGAGGAGACGTCACTGGATGTAAGGGGTATTTGGCACTATATTACCCTTTATGTTTTGTATTGCTGTATGTTATGTTTTGCAAGTATGCAAGTAAAGTAGGGTCTGAATGCCCACGGAACAGCGCCCGTGTATTGCGGATCCGCAAATGCGGTCCACAATACGGCCACGGAGCGGACACGTTCGTGTGAAAGAGGCCTGAGGCTGAGATTTTGGCATGGGGATTAACGTTTCACTTTTTGCCTAAGGCAGCAGAAAGGCTAGGTGCACCCCTACTCCTTGCCACAAAGCACTGAAGAAACGGGGAGGGGGGGGGCAAGCTGAACTCTTGCACCAGGACCCATGAGCCTTTAGCTACGCTCTTGAGTGACCCAATACGTCCTCACATAGATGGGCAACATGGGGTTAATGTGAGGGACATGATGAGATTATTTACACATGGGGGTTCAAACTGATAAAACCTTGTTCCTCACATTTGAAGTAAGTGAACCCATCATGTACCTCACACATTATGATGCCAGCACATCATATAATAGTACTGATTTGGGATCAGGGATCATGTTACTTTACAAATTAGTGTACAAATCCTGGTATGGTGACATCCCTAGTCTTAACTCCTAGAACCTCTCACCTCTCCAGTCAGCAAACAGATTATCTCTAGGGTAAGGTCCAAAATTCTTTCAGTCGTGTCCTTTCTGTCCTCATCCATTTTCAGGGAAGATACCCTGTCCTGGTCATAGACAGAACATGACAAAGAAGAAAACAGAATTCATTGAGATTTTGTGGTTTTAGGTACAATGCTGTAAAAAAAGGTTTTGTTTTAGATTAGCAAACAAAGTTGAATATCAGACAAAGATTACCTGAGTACATACAAAAGTGCAGTTTTTAAATGAGGATTTCATTTGAGGTGGATTTAGACTGGACAATTCTCCAGCCGATTGTCAGAAAGGAAGAGTTCCTTCCCGAAAGTCGGCTGCTCGCTCCGTGAAGGAGACCGCTGTATTTACAGGCAGAGATCTCCCTCACAGTATGAGGACAAGTGATGGCTATTGTGATCCCTCATCCTCATACAGATTCATGGTTTCTAAGCTGTTTACACCACACGATCTGCCGCCCAGAAACTATGATTGGCGGTGCCTGCATGAACGGCAGGATCACTCGTTCATCGGGTGATTGGAGGGACATTTACATGGGCAGATTGTCAGGAACGGTTTTTCCCGATAATCTGCCTGATTCTCGGGCCGTCTAAATCCACTTGGTACCTTGGTACTGAACCCGAGTTTGGTAAAAGTTTTTTTTACAGTAGAAATTAATTTCTGAAGTTATTACCCGAAGTCCCGCGAGACTTTGCAAAGTAATAACTTCAGCTCATAGGAGCCAATACATTAGAATACTGTACGCAGGGATCTCAAGTCTCCCGGACGTTCAGGGAGTCTCCCGCTATTAGATAGCGGCTCCGACACCCCCATGTGAAACAATATATCCCGGAAGGTTTACGGATAGCAGAGCAGAGAGATAAGAGAAGTGACAGATGACAGAGTTTAGATTACAGGTTGAATTAACCCTTTAGGGTCAAATTGGCTTCTCAAGGAGATATATACACTGCTCAAAAAAATAAAGGGAACACAAAAATAACACATCCTAGATCTGAATTAATTAAATATTCTTCTGAAATACTTTGTTCTTTACACAGTTGAATGTGCTGACAACAAAATCACACAAAAATTAAAAAATGGAAATCAAATTTTTTAACCCATGGAGGTCTGGATTTGGAGTCACATTCAAAATTAAAGTGGAAAAACACACTACAGGCTGATCCAACTTTGATGTAATGTCCTTAAAACAAGTCAAAATGAGGCTCAGTAGTGTGTGTGGCCTCCACGTGCCTGTATGACCTCCCTACAACGCCTGTGCATGCTCCTGATGAGGTGGACGGTCTCCTGAGGGATCTCCTCCCAGACTTGGACTAAAGCATCTGCCAACTCCTGGACAGTCTGTGGTGCAAAGTGACGTTGGTGGATAGAGCGAGACATGATGTGCTCAATTGGATTCAGGTCTGGGGAACGGGCGGGCCAGTCCATAGCATCAATGCCTTTGTCTTGCAGGAACTGCTGACACACTCCAGCCACATGAGGTCTACCATTGTCTTGCATTAGGAGGAACCCAGGGCCAACCGCACCAAAATATGGTCTCACAAGGGGTCTGAGGATCTCATCTCGGTACCTAATGGCAGTCAGGCTACCTTTGGCGAGCACATGGAGGGCTGTGCGGCCCTCCAAAGAAATGCCACCCCACACCATTACTGACCCAATGCCAAACCGGTCATGCTGGAGGATGTTGCAGGCAGCAGAACGTTCTCCACGGCGTCTCCAGACTCTGTCACGTCTGTCACATGTGCTCAGTGTGAACCTGCTTTCATCTGTGAAGAGCACAGGGCGCCAGTGGCGAATTTGCCAATCTTGGTGTTCTCTGGCAAATGCCAAACGTCCTGCACGGTGTTGGGCTGTAAGCACAACCCCCACCTGTGGACGTCGGGCCCTCATATCACCCTCATGGAGTCTGTTTCTGACCGTTTGAGCAGACACATGCACATTTGTGGCCTGCTGAAGGTCATTTTGCAGGGCTCTGGCAGTGCTCCTCCTGTTCCTCCTTGCACAAAGGCGGAGGTAGCGGTCCTGCTGCTGGGTTGTTGCCCCCCTACGGCCTCCTCCACGTCTCCTGATGTACTGGCCTGTCTCCTGGTAGCGCCTCCATGCTCTGGACACTACGCTGACAGACACAGCAAACCTCCTTGCCACAGCTCGCATTAATGTGCCATCCTGGATAAGCTGCACTACCTGAGCCACTTGTGTGGGTTGTAGACTCCGTCTCATGCTACCACTAGAGTGAAAGCACCGCCAGCATTCAAAAGTGACCAAAACATCAGCCAGGAAGCATAGGAACTGAGAAGTGGTCTGTGGTCACCACCTGCAGAACCACTCCTTTATTGGGGGTGTCTTGCCAATTGCCTATAATTTCCACCTGTTGTTTATCCCATTTGCACAACAGCATGTGAAATTGATTGTCACTCAGTGTTGCTTCCTAAGTGGACAGTTTGATTTCACAGAAGTGTGATTGACTTGGAGTTACATTGTGTTGTTTAAGTGTTCCCTTTATTTTTTTGAGCAGTGTATGTTAAAGGCATCCCTTCTTCTCTCATTCAGTAGCTATATAACTATTGAGAGAGATGTATTTTTTTTAAATACATTTACACATTTAAACCCTCCATTTTAATTATATTATTTACCCCAGTGTTAAATTCACCCCCTGGATGCTTGTTTTTTTCCTACATTGGGGTAGATAATTACACACAGGGTTTTAAAGAATAAACTTCCTGACTCAGACCAAGAGCTGACTCAGCAAGTGAATCGAAGCATCCGCGCATGCGCATTGCGCAACCTAAGCTTCGGTTCACTTGCTTCTTGTCAGCTCAGCGAATGAACCGAAGATTCGATTCATGAATCAGTTCATTTGAAAGATCCGAACTTCCCATCTCTAGTTTACTCGCAGTAAACCTTTCCGGCAACCTGTAGCAGTGTCCCCTTCTCGGCGCATAGTGCAAGAAGGAGCCGATGCCAGCAGTCTGCAACGGCGCATCAGGCTGAGCCTGTGCGCACGCGCGGGATCTCAAAGCGGGAGGGAGAGGCGGCACTGAGGAGTAGAAGGCGGCGCCGGGCACCATGCATCCACAGACCTCCCCTGCTTGGGACCTTAATTCAGTGATTGACAGGTTAGTAAAACCTGTTTTTCCGCAGAATAAAGCCACAAATAGCTTTTATAAGGCCACCTTAGAAATCAGAATGCTACCCTGGACATGAGCATATGTTTAGCTCACAGGGCTTATAGGTGGTGACAGAGTCCCTTTAATCATATACATAAATATGATAATTTGGGGCAGGGTAATGAGCCCAGTCCTCCATACCATAGAGCAAAGTGTGCAGATACTACATATGTTTGCAAAATGTAATAAAAAGTTTGTGAAAGAAAAAAAAAAGAAAACCTCCCTGAAATGAGTTTTTGCAGGTTGGGATGTCTGTGTACGGAGCGCTCAGAGTCTTATGCGAATCGACTTTGAATGTTCCATCCAAAGTCGATTCGCTCATCCCTAGTGGTCATGCCTGGTCCTGTCAATAAAGTGCAGAGGACACGCCACTTGTCTTCTAACTACTAGGGTAGAAGGTGAGAGACACATGCAGTGACTCCTGGGATCTCTGTGGGATGGCTGCTCTGATAACTGGAGCGGTAGTCAGAAACCAGCCTTCTGATAACTGGAGCGGTAGTCAGGGACCAGCCTTCTGATAACTGGAGCGGTAGTCAGGGACCAGCCTTCTGATAACTGGAGCGGTAGTCAGGGACCAGCCTTCTGATAACTGGAGCACTAGTCAGGGACCAGCCTTCTGATAACTGGAGCACTAGTCAGGGACCAGCCTTCTGATAACTGGAGCGGCAGTCAGGGACCAGCCTTCTGATAACTGGAGCGGTAGTCAGGGACCAGCCTTCTGATAACTGGAGCGGTAGTCAGGGACCAGCTTTCTGATAACTGGAGCACTAGTCAGGGACCAGCCTTCTGATAACTGGAGCGGTAGTCAGGGACCAGCCTTCTGATAACTGGAGCGGTAGTCAGGGACCAGCCTACTGATAACTGGAGCGGTAGTCAGGGACCAGCCTTCTGATAACTGGAGCACTAGTCAGGGACCAGCCTTCTGATAACTGGAGCGGCAGTCAGGGACCAGCCTTCTGATAACTGGAGCGGTAGTCAGGGACCAGCCTTCTGATAACTGGAGCGGTAGTCAGGGACCAGCCTTCTGATAACTGGAGCGGTAGTCAGGGACCAGCCTTCTGATAACTGGAGCGGTAGTCAGGGACCAGCCTTCTGATAACTGGAGCGGTAGTCAGGGACCAGCCTTCTGATAACTGGAGCACTAGTCAGGGACCAGCCTTCTGATAACTGGAGCACTAGTCAGGGACCAGCCTTCTGATAACTGGAGCACTAGTCAGGGACCAGCCTTCTGATAACTGGAGCGGCAGTCAGGGACCAGCCTTCTCATAACTGGAGCACTAGTCAGGGACCAGCCTTCTGATAACTGGAGCACTAGTCAGGGACCAGCCTTCTGATAACTGGAGCGGTAGTCAGGGACCAGCCTTCTGATAACTGGAGCGGTAGTCAGGGACCAGCCTTCTGATAACTGGAGCGGTAGTCAGGAACCAGCCTTCTGATAACTGGAGCGGTAGTCAGGGACCAGCCTTCTGATAACTGGAGCGGTAGTCAGGGACCAGCCTTCTGATAACTGGAGCGGTAGTCAGGGACCAGCCTTCTGATAACTGGAGCGGTAGTCAGGGACCAGCCTTCTGATAACTGGAGCACTAGTCAGGGACCAGCCTTCTGATAACTGGAGCACTAGTCAGGGACCAGCCTTCTGATAACTGGAGCACTAGTCAGGGACCAGCCTTCTGATAACTGGAGCGGCAGTCAGGGACCAGCCTTCTCATAACTGGAGCACTAGTCAGGGACCAGCCTTCTGATAACTGGAGCACTAGTCAGGGACCAGCCTTCTGATAACTGGAGCGGTAGTCAGGGACCAGCCTTCTGATAACTGGAGCGGTAGTCAGGGACCAGCCTTCTGATAACTGGAGCGGTAGTCAGGAACCAGCCTTCTGATAACTGGAGCGGTAGTCAGGGACCAGCCTTCTGATAACTGGAGCGGTAGTCAGGAACCAGCCTTCTGATAACTGGAGCACTAGTCAGGGACCAGCCTTCTGATAACTGGAGCGGCAGTCAGGGACCAGCCTTCTGATAACTGGAGCGGTAGTCAGGGACCAGCCTTCTGATAACTGGAGCACTAGTCAGGGACCAGCCTTCTGATAACTGGAGCGGTAGTCAGGGACCAGCCTTCTGATAACTGGAGCGGTAGTCAGGGACCAGCCTTCTGATAACTGGAGCGGTAGTCAGGGACCAGCCTTCTGATAACTGGAGCACTAGTCAGGGACCAGCCTTCTGATAACTGGAGCGGCAGTCAGGGACCAGCCTTCTGATAACTGGAGCGGTAGTCAGGGACCAGCCTTCTGATAACTGGAGCGGTAGTCAGGGACCAGCCTTCTGATAACTGGAGCGGTAGTCAGGGACCAGCCTTCTGATAACTGGAGCGGTAGTCAGGGACCAGCCTTCTGATAACTGGAGCGGTAGTCAGGGACCAGCCTTCTGATAACTGGAGCACTAGTCAGGGACCAGCCTTCTGATAACTGGAGCGGTAGTCAGGGACCAGCCTTCTGATAACTGGAGCGGCAGTCAGGGACCAGCCTTCTCATAACTGGAGCACTAGTCAGGGACCAGCCTTCTGATAACTGGAGCACTAGTCAGGGACCAGCCTTCTGATAACTGGAGCGGTAGTCAGGGACCAGCCTTCTGATAACTGGAGCGGTAGTCAGGGACCAGCCTTCTGATAACTGGAGCGGTAGTCAGGGACCAGCCTTCTGATAACTGGAGCACTAGTCAGGGACCAGCCTTCTGATAACTGGAGCGGTAGTCAGGGACCAGCCTTCTGATAACTGGAGCGGCAGTCAGGGACCAGCCTTCTCATAACTGGAGCACTAGTCAGGGACCAGCCTTCTGATAACTGGAGCACTAGTCAGGGACCAGCCTTCTGATAACTGGAGCGGTAGTCAGGGACCAGCCTTCTGATAACTGGAGCGGTAGTCAGGGACCAGCCTTCTGATAACTGGAGCGGTAGTCAGGAACCAGCCTTCTGATAACTGGAGCGGTAGTCAGGGACCAGCCTTCTGATAACTGGAGCGGTAGTCAGGGACCAGCCTTCTGATAACTGGAGCACTAGTCAGGGACCAGCCTTCTGATAACTGGAGCGGCAGTCAGGGACCAGCCTTCTGATAACTGGAGCGGTAGTCAGGGACCAGCCTTCTGATAACTGGAGCGGTAGTCAGGGACCAGCCTTCTGATAACTGGAGCGGTAGTCAGGGACCAGCCTTCTGATAACTGGAGCGGTAGTCAGGGACCAGCCTTCTGATAACTGGAGCGGTAGTCAGGGACCAGCCTTCTGATAACTGGAGCACTAGTCAGGGACCAGCCTTCTGATAACTGGAGCACTAGTCAGGGACCAGCCTTCTGATAACTGGAGCGGCAGTCAGGGACCAGCCTTCTGATAACTGGAGCGGTAGTCAGGGACCAGCCTTCTGATAACTGGAGCGGTAGTCAGGGACCAGCCTTCTGATAACTGGAGCGGTAGTCAGGGACCAGCCTTCTGATAACTGGAGCGGTAGTCAGGGACCAGCCTTCTGATAACTGGAGCACTAGTCAGGGACCAGCCTTCTGATAACTGGAGCGGTAGTCAGGGACCAGCCTTCTGATAACTGGAGCGGCAGTCAGGGACCAGCCTTCTCATAACTGGAGCACTAGTCAGGGACCAGCCTTCTGATAACTGGAGCACTAGTCAGGGACCAGCCTTCTGATAACTGGAGCGGTAGTCAGGGACCAGCCTTCTGATAACTGGAGCGGTAGTCAGGGACCAGCCTTCTGATAACTGGAGCGGTAGTCAGGAACCAGCCTTCTGATAACTGGAGCGGTAGTCAGGGACCAGCCTTCTGATAACTGGAGCGGTAGTCAGGGACCAGCCTTCTGATAACTGGAGCGGGTAGTCAGGGACCAGCCTTCTGATAACTGGAGCGGCAGTCAGGGACCAGCCTTCTGATAACTGGAGCGGTAGTCAGGGACCAGCCTTCTGATAACTGGAGCACTAGTCAGGGACCAGCCTTCTGATAACTGGAGCGGTAGTCAGGGACCAGCCTTCTGATAACTGGAGCGGTAGTCAGGGACCAGCCTTCTGATAACTGGAGCGGCAGTCAGGGACCAGCCTTCTGATAACTGGAGCGGTAGTCAGGGACCAGCCTTCTGATAACTGGAGCACTAGTCAGGGACCAGCCTTCTGATAACTGGAGCGGCAGTCAGGGACCAGCCTTCTGATAACTGGAGCGGCAGTCAGGGACCAGCCTTCTGATAACTGGAGCGGTAGTCAGGGACCAGCCTTCTGATAACTGGAGCGGTAGTCAGGGACCAGCCTTCTGATAACTGGAGCGGTAGTCAGGGACCAGCCTTCTGATAACTGGAGCGGTAGTCAGGGACCAGCCTTCTGATAACTGGAGCACTAGTCAGGGACCAGCCTTCTGATAACTGGAGCGGTAGTCAGGGACCAGCCTTCTGATAACTGGAGCGGCAGTCAGGGACCAGCCTTCTCATAACTGGAGCACTAGTCAGGGACCAGCCTTCTGATAACTGGAGCGGCAGTCAGGGACCAGCCTTCTGATAACTGGAGCGGCAGTCAGGGACCAGCCTTCTGATAACTGGAGCACTAGTCAGGGACCAGCCTTCTGATAACTGGAGCGGCAGTCAGGGACCAGCCTTCTGATAACTGGAGCGGTAGTCAGGGACCAGCCTTCTGATAACTGGAGCACTAGTCAGGGACCAGCCTTCTAATAACTGGAGCGGTAGTCAGGGACCAGCCTTCTGATAACTGGAGCGGTAGTCAGGGACCAGCCTTCTGATAACTGGAGCGGTAGTCAGGGACCAGCCTTCTGATAACTGGAGCGGTAGTCAGGGACCAGCCTTCTGATAACTGGAGCGGTAGTCAGGGACCAGCCTTCTGATAACTGGAGCGGTAGTCAGGGACCAGCCTTCTGATAACTGGAGCGGTAGTCAGGGACCAGCCTTCTGATAACTGGAGCACTAGTCAGGGACCAGCCTTCTGATAACTGGAGCACTAGTCAGGGACCAGCCTTCTGATAACTGGAGCGGCAGTCAGGGACCAGCCTTCTGATAACTGGAGCGGTAGTCAGGGACCAGCCTTCTGATAACTGGAGCGGTAGTCAGGGACCAGCCTTCTGATAACTGGAGCGGTAGTCAGGGACCAGCCTTCTGATAACTGGAGCGGTAGTCAGGGACCAGCCTTCTGATAACTGGAGCGGTAGTCAGGGACCAGCCTTCTGATAACTGGAGCGGCAGTCAGGGACCAGCCTTCTGATAACTGGAGCGGCAGTCAGGGACCAGCCTTCTGATAACTGGAGCACTAGTCAGGGACCAGCCTTCTGATAACTGGAGCACTAGTCAGGGACCAGCCTTCTGATAACTGGAGCGGCAGTCAGGGACCAGCCTTCTGATAACTGGAGCAGTAGTCAGGGACCAGCCTTCTGATAACTGGAGCGGTAGTCAGGGACCAGCCTTCTGATAACTGGAGCACTAGTCAGGGACCAGCCTTCTGATAACTGGAGCGGTAGTCAGGGACCAGCCTTCTGATAACTGGAGCGGTAGTCAGGGACCAGCCTTCTGATAACTGGAGCACTAGTCAGGGACCAGCCTTCTAATAACTGGAGCGGTAGTCAGGGACCAGCCTTCTGATAACTGGAGCGGTAGTCAGGGACCAGCCTTCTGATAACTGGAGCGGTAGTCAGGGACCAGCCTTCTGATAACTGGAGCGGTAGTCAGGGACCAGCCTTCTGATAACTGGAGCGGTAGTCAGGGACCAGCCTTCTGATAACTGGAGCGGTAGTCAGGGACCAGCCTTCTGATAACTGGAGCGGTAGTCAGGGACCAGCCTTCTGATAACTGGAGCACTAGTCAGGGACCAGCCTTCTGATAACTGGAGCGGCAGTCAGGGACCAGCCTTCTGATAACTGGAGCGGTAGTCAGGGACCAGCCTTCTGATAACTGGAGCGGTAGTCAGGGACCAGCCTTCTGATAACTGGAGCGGTAGTCAGGGACCAGCCTTCTGATAACTGGAGCGGTAGTCAGGGACCAGCCTTCTGATAACTGGAGCGGTAGTCAGGGACCAGCCTTCTGATAACTGGAGCGGCAGTCAGGGACCAGCCTTCTGATAACTGGAGCGGCAGTCAGGGACCAGCCTTCTGATAACTGGAGCACTAGTCAGGGACCAGCCTTCTGATAACTGGAGCACTAGTCAGGGACCAGCCTTCTGATAACTGGAGCGGCAGTCAGGGACCAGCCTTCTGATAACTGGAGCAGTAGTCAGGGACCAGCCTTCTGATAACTGGAGCGGTAGTCAGGGACCAGCCTTCTGATAACTGGAGCACTAGTCAGGGACCAGCCTTCTGATAACTGGAGCGGTAGTCAGGGACCAGCCTTCTGATAACTGGAGCGGTAGTCAGGGACCAGCCTTCTGATAACTGGAGCGGTAGTCAGGGACCAGCCTTCTGATAACTGGAGCGGTAGTCAGGGACCAGCCTTCTGATAACTGGAGCACTAGTCAGGGACCAGCCTTCTGATAACTGGAGCACTAGTCAGGGACCAGCCTTCTGATAACTGGAGCACTAGTCAGGGACCAGCCTTCTGATAAGTGGTAGGCAATTAAGAGTGCCGCATTTGTGTGAGGGGAGGCGGGGCGTTCACTATTTAAACCTGGCCCTCCTCCCCCCACTTGTCGGTTCGAACTATTTCGAATCGGCTTGTGGGTTGCTGCCAGAGAAGGGCATGCGTCACTGGAGGATCGGGGGATCGGCTGCTTCGGGCTCGTCGCTACGGTGATTAGGTAGGCAGGGTGGCTTGCACACCCGTCTTGCTATGTATAACATGTGGGGCTGCCGAGCGTGCCGCCGGTCCCCAGCTGCGCTGGAGACTGCCCGCACTCCCGATCGCTTCCGGCACCCCGAGACAGGCACCCCGATCCGCTCCAGGCCCTGCGCTAAGCACCCCCGCTCCCACATGCAGCATCCCCCAGGCGGGCACCCCTCACCTGTGGCTCAGCAGCGACGGGTCCCGACGTCCGCTCGCATACCCTGAGCATCGGTCACGCCGGCCGTCGGCTCCACGACGCAGCGTTAGATATCACTCACTCCCGTATCAGAACATAAACATTCGTTCCGCCGTAGAGGAAAACGACGTCCGCTCACACAGGGATCCATTCATTAGCTGCAATCAGTAAGCGGAGGTCCAGCTGCAGGATCAGGGGGCGGAAGCCGAAACCTATAGGCGATTAATACGCCGCGGCTTTCCCTGTACAAATAGTCGATAGCGGTGGGCACGGGATGCAATGTTCCACATGGCGCAGCCGCTCCTGATGCACGTTCTCCTGGTAATTACAATTAGCGAGGCAGTGAAGGTGGACATGCTTATGTGACTTTCAGTCATGTCTAGGAATCCGCTGCAGAATAAACTCGTCTTCTTTACTGCGCCAAACTCAGGCAAGACAAGATAAGCAGATACTCAGACATGTGCACTGTATAACAAGTTAGGATTTCAATGGTTAATTCTAACCTAGAAGGGAATCACTGGCTTGCTGCGCTCCAGCAGGTCCTGGCTTGATAGAGGGCGACACCTACAGGCCCATACTGGTACTGCAGTCCAGGTGCAGGGCTCCTTTGCTCAGGCACAGTGGCTAGGTACTAAGGCAGGAGTAAAAAAAAAAAAAAAAAAAAAAAAAGGAATTTAAATAAATTTGGAATATGTTCAAGGATCAAAAATAAAGAGGGCTTCAAGGAGGGGGGCTGGCCACGTCACTTTGCGCACGCAGCCGGGCCGCCCGTAAGCCCATACGGTCAGTCAGGGGGTTGGTTCTGGCGCAGTCACAATAATCCGGTGGTTAGCTAGGGAGCGGTGGCATGAGTGAAGGGTCGCCCAGCCGGCGTGCGCTCACTCACACGTCTGTCCTTGGTTATTCAGGTCCACAGGTGGTGGGCTAACTTACGATACTGTGGGGTTCGTGGCTGTCATGGCCGCCAGGGGAGTCAGGGGTGGTGCATGCGGGGGCCAACCCCCTCTTTTCTCCTGCATAGGCTTGGGGGACGGGGGATGGTGGACTATTATGTCCAGGCCTCTGGCGCATCTCTTACAGGGTGGCGCCTACAGTCGTGGCCTTTGGTGGGGGAAAAAATAAATAAATAAATAAAAAATAAAATTAATGGTATAGATAGGAATGTTGCTTTGCCAGGTCTGTCACGACTACAGACTCCTTATAAAGCCCTGGCACGACTGCAGGCATCAGTCTGTCACAACTACAGACCCGCTCTAAAGCCCTGCCACGACTGCAGGCAACAGTCTGTCACGACTACAGACCCGTTATAAAGCCCTGCCACGACTGCAGGCAACAGTCTGTCACGACTACAGACCCGTTATAAAGCCCTGCCACGACTGCAGGCATCAGTCTGTCACGACTACAGACTCGTTATAAAGTCCTGCCACGACTGCAGGCATCAGTCTGTCACGACTACAGACCCGTTATAAAGCCCTGCCACGACTGCAGGCATCAGTCTGTCACGACTACAGACTCATTATTAAGACTGGCCACGACTGCAGGCATTAGTCTCATGTAAACAGACTCATGAGGTAATACTACCACGTCTACAGGCGATGGTCCGTTACTGCTACTCTCGATGTAGGGTCCCCTCACGACTACAGGGGCTAGTCGGTCACATCCACAGACTCGGTCGCACTCCCGTTAACTACAGGCACTGGGTGGGCATCTTCGGGTAGTTGCGTCACGACTACGCACGTGGGTCAGCCACGGCCTGGGAGGTCAGCCTTCACGGTCACAGGTAGGTCCAGTTAGGCTTCAGTCTCCCAGCGGGTTCCAGTCACAATAACCAGCCCCTAGGTGAGGGGGGGCACTCCCGCACCAGCGCACAATGCCAGGGAGCTGTGCGGCTCCTCACGCGGCACACGGTTCAAACCAGCGGGGGCCGGGGCCCACGGTAAAGGAAGGGCTCCCTCTGATCCGGTGCACATTGCCAGGGAGTGGCGCTGCTCCCCACGCGGTACGAGTGTCCAGCCGGCGGTGGGTCGGCCCTAGCTGAGGAGGGGGGCTCCCCCGCACTGGTGCATTCTGCCAGGGAGCAGCGTGAGCTCCCCACGCGGCTGGGGGGTAAGGCTCCTCATCTTCAATAAAGTCTGGCACGGGCCGCCGTGCCGTTAGGTAGGCAGGGATCAGGGGAAGGAGTACTAGGCTCGGTCAGAGGGAGCAGATCATAGGCGGTGGCTGGCTTCCTGCTGCCGGCCGTACATAAGGTTCCAAGGGGGTTATTTAGGCACAGGATGTTAGTTAGTCCGTGCAGGTGATCTGCGTTATACCATGCTCTTCATGCTCGTACTCAGAGCTGTGCCCATACGGGAGCTGCTTAAGTGGTTGATAGTGAAAAAATAAATAAAAATAAAAATAATAATATATATATATATATATACACATTTTTGAGTCTCTCACGCATGGCTCCGCCATTAGAGTCTCTCACGCATGGCTTCTCCGTTTTAGGTTTACACATATGACTCCGCCATCGGAGTCTCACGCATGGCTTCTCCGTGTTAGTTTTACACATACGGATCCGCCATTAGAGTCTCTCACGCATGGCTTCTCCGTGTGAGTTTTACACATACGACTCCGCCATTAGTCTCTCACGCATGGCTTCTCCGTTTTAGGTTACACATATGACTCCACCATTAGTCTCTCACGCATGGCTTCTCCTTTAGGTTCACACATATGTCTCCGCCATTAGAGTCTCACGCATGGCTTCCCCGTTTTAGGTTACACATATGACTCCGCCATCTGAGTCTCTCACGCATGGCTTCTCCGTTTTAGGTTTACACATATGACTCCGCCATTAGAGTCTCTCACGCATCGCTTCCCCGTTTTAGGTTACACATATGACTCCGCCATTAGAGTCTCTCACGCATGGCTTCTCCGTTTTAGGTTTACACATATGACTCCGCCATTAGAGTCTCTCACGCATGGCTTCCCCGTTTTAGGTTACACATATGACTCCGCCATTAGAGTCTCTCACGCATGGCTTCTCAGTGTGAGTTTTACACATGCGACTCCGCCAGTAGTCTCTCACGCCTGGCTTCTCCGTTTTAGGTTGGCACATATGACTCCGCCATTAGAGTCTCACGCATGGCTTCCCCGTTTTAGGTTACACATATGACTCCGCCATCTGAGTCTCTCACGCATGGCTTCTCCGTTTTAGTTTTACACATATGACTCCGCCATTAGTCTCTCACGCATGGCTCCGCCATTAGTCTCTCGCGCATGGCTTCTCCGCTTTAGGTTTACACACAGGACTCCGCCATTAGAGTCCACGCATGGAGGTAAAAAAAATAAAAAAAAATTCCTCAGCAGGCCCAGCTGCGCCGGGACTAGTCTCTCATCTCACCATAGCTAAGAGACTGATGGCCAATTCCTTGGCCAGTAATACTCTGAGGGCTTACAAGACAGCTTGGCGCCTGTTTCAGAGATATGAGAACACCTACCCGGCCGCTGGCCGGGGGCCTATCACTCACCTATTGGGCTTTGTCGGGGTTTTTGCCACTCTCAATTAAACCTGTCCTATAGCATTGTTAACTATACATGGCAGGTATTCAGCACCATTGGTACAGGCTACATCCGGACCTACCGTCACTCTTCTCCGCCCACCCGATCAAAGCGGCGTTGAAGGGTTTGTGCAAGATGTCTGTTGTGAAACGACATGGGCGTCAGCCATTTACCGGTAGCTTGTTCAGGCCGTGACAGGCAAACTGCAGGGTAAACCGTTCGGGCCGCAGGTTAGCGCTCTGGTAGAAACAGCCTTGTACCTGGCTTTCCATGGATTTCTCAGGTCAGGCGAGCTCATGGGCACCAATATGCTGGCTGGGTGCTTGCGGAAAGGTCAGCTCATCCGGCGCGGGTCCATCTATGTCCTCACCTTGGCCTCGTCCAAGACGTCACGGCCCGGGGCAATCAGTGGCGGTCAGATACTTTCCCACGGACAGCAGATGGTGTCCGATGCAGGCCTTGGAGGCTTTGCTGCGTAGTATTTAGTCCAAGCGGCATGTTCTCCCGTACTCGAACTAGGCAATGCCCGGCTAACCACCGCGGCCTTTCTTACGTAAATTAAGGTTAGTTGACAGGTTCAGGGGTCGGTCCTCGCTGGATCACAGGACATTCCTTCCGCATGGGCGCGGCAACGGCGGCGTCCATGCATAAGGTGCCAGTACATGTCATCAAACGGTTGGGTCGTCGCAGTTCCGCGTGTTCCATGCGTAATATCCCGGGTCCTTATACGAAATATCATTGGCTTTCGAGTTTTGGTCTGTAGTTTCTGTTATCAAGTTTTCAAACTCCTATGCATGGTTCTTTTGGCCCCTTTAGGCTACCCTTCGATAAGCAGTTCCGGCATAACTCTGCTGCTTCTAGGTTGGGGGGGTGGAGTATAGGCTTAGGTAGGGTACCCTCTCAGCATGAGCCGATCCGAGCACAAGTGGTAGGCAATTAAGAGTGCCGCATTTGTGTGAGGGGAGGCGGGGCGTTCACTATTTAAACCTGGCCCTCCTCCCCCCACTTGTCGGTTCGAACTATTTCAACCCACACAGGAGCCCTCCCTTCTTTCAGGTCTCATCATTGGGGTAGCCCCCTTTAGGCTACCCTTCGATAAGCAGTTCCGGCATAACTCTGCTGCTTCTAGGTTGGGGGGGTGGAGTATAGGCTTAGGTATGGTACCCTCTCAGCATGAGCCGATCCGAGCACAACTGGAGCACTAGTCAGGGACCAGCCTTCTGATAACTGGAGCACTAGTCAGGGACCAGCCTTCTGATAACTGGAGCACTAGTCAGGGACCAGCCTTCTGATAACTGGAGCGGCAGTCAGGGACCAGCCTTCTGATAACTGGAGCGGCAGTCAGGGACCAGCCTTCTGATAACTGGAGCGGTAGTCAGGGACCAGCCTTCTGATAACTGGAGCGGTAGTCAGGGACCAGCCTTTTGATAACTGGAGCGGTAGTCAGGGACCAGCCTTCTGATAACTGGAGTGGTAGTCAGGGACCAGCCTTCTGATAACTGGAGCGGCAGTCAGGAAAGAGTAATCCAGTCTACCAGCAGCTGCCCAGTAAGAGTAGTAGCAGTGGGCAGAGAAGTCTAGTAGACTGGATGCAGGCTACAGGTAAAATGGGGGAGGGCTCACCAGTCCTGCAGAGAGACCACCACAACCCTCACAGCGCTGTCCATAGGCCGGTGTTCTGTCAGAATGCTATACCCTCCTCACCTCTGCTGTTGCTAGGAGGCCACTAAGATTGACAATATTTAGGTGTGGGAGACTTTAAGTAACATTAAACCCCGCCCCTTGTAATGATTGGCCGAGGCAGCCGTATGTTGTATTTAATGGCATTGCCAAATATGGAGTGAATGACAACAGCAACTCGAGTCTTCAAACTTCAACGCAGGGGCAAACACGAGGCTGAAGTTGGTTTCTTATTCGTCCAGTTTCTTATACTTCCTCGTGGGGCAAACCCTGTTTTCTATTTCATAACAAAAGTGTCTCAGGGACAGCGGCCATTTTCCTGTAGCTCGTCGTCTGGCAGTCTAGAACGATATTATTTCCTAGGCTTGACTAATTTTACACTTCGGTTATAAACAAGCGACTATAAACTCATTATTTGTTGTTATTGTCTAAATGTAAACATGTCGTTGCCACTGTTGACCACTAGAGGGCGCGAGTGTGATCCCCGGATTTCATGCCCTGGGAGCTCACTGCTTGTATCACTCCCTCAGTTCCAGGGGCTGCAGAGAGTGGATCCAGTGTGACCCCAAGATCAGAGACGGACCAGCCAGCAGGAAGCACATGATGGCATTACCGCTAGGATTATACTAGGCAAATACTGAGGATGAAGCCTAGCATTCTCATCAGAGGTGCCTCCTACAAGTTCAGTCTAGAGATGATTCCTGCATCTTTTGTGTCCTCATCCGGGTTCCTTCTAGTCCTGTCCCCCATACAGTGTTTGCTTGTCACAGTGACATTCCTCATGAGTTTATCCAGGTCCCTCCTAGCCCCTGTCCTGTATGTAATGGTAGCTGTAATCATCATCATCATCATCACTCACGTCTCCCCCTAGCCCCTGTCCTGTATGTTATGGTAGCTGTAATCATCATCATCATCACTCACGTCTTCTCCTAGCCCCTGTCCTGTATGTTATGGTAGCTGTAATCATCATCATCATCACTCACGTCTCCCCCTAGCCCCTGTCCTGTATGTTATGGTAGCTGTAATCATCATCATCATCACTCACGTCTCCTCCTAGCCCCTGTCCTGTATGTTATGGTAGCTGTAATCATCATCATCATCACTCACGTCTCCTCCTAGTCCTGTCCTGTATGTTATGGTAGCTGTAATCATCATCATCTCTCACGTCTCCTCCTAGCCCCTGTCCTGTATGTTATGGTAGCTGTAATCATCATCATCATCACTCACGTCTCCTCCTAGTCCTGTCCTGTATGTTATGGTAGCTGTAATCATCATCATCACTCACGTCTCCTCCTAGTCCTGTCCTGTATGTTATGGTAGCTGTAATCATCATCATCATCACTCACGTCTCCTCCTAGTCCTGTCCTGTATGTAATGGTAGCTGTAATCATCATCATCATCACTCACGTCTCCTCCTAGCCCCTGTCCTGTATGTTATGGTAGCTGTAATCATCATCATCACTCACGTCTCCTCCTAGCCCCTGTCCTGTATGTTATGGTAGCTGTAATCATTATCATCATCACTCACGTCTCCTCCTAGTCCTTGTCCTGTATGTTATGGTAGCTGTAATCATCATCACTCACGTCTCCTCCTAGCCCCTGTCCTGTATGTTATGGTAGCTGTAATCATCATCATCATCACTCACGTCTCCTCCTAGTCCTTGTCCTGTATGTTATGGTAGCTGTAATCATCATCACTCACGTCTCCTCCTAGCCCCTGTCCTGTATGTTATGGTAGCTGTAATCATCATCATCATCACTCACGTCTCCTCCTAGCCCCTGTCCTGTATGTTATGGTAGCTGTAATCATCATCATCACTCACGTCTCCTCCTAGCCCCTGTCCTGTATGTTATGGTAGCTGTAATCATCATCATCATCACTCACGTCTCCTCCTAGTCCTTGTCCTGTATGTTATGGTAGCTGTAATCATCATCACTCACGTCTCCTCCTAGCCCTTGTCCTGTATGTTATGGTAGCTGTAATCATCATCATCATCACTCACGTCTCCTCCTAGCCCCTGTCCTGTATGTTATGGTAGCTGTAATCATCATCATCATCACTCACGTCTTCTCCTAGCCCCTGTCCTGTATGTTATGGTAGCTGTAATCATCATCATCATCACTCACGTCTCCTCCTAGCCCCTGTCCTGTAGGTTATGGTAGCTGTAATCATCATCATCACTCACGTCTCCTCCTAGCCCCTGTCCTGTATGTTATGGTAGCTGTAATCATCATCATCATCACTCACGTCTCCTCCTAGCCCCTGTCCTGTATGTTATGGTAGCTGTAATCATCATCATCATCACTCACGTCTCCCCCTAGCCCCTGTCCTGTATGTTATGGTAGCTGTAATCATCATCATCACTCACGTCTCCCCCTAGCCCCTGTCCTGTATGTTATGGTAGCTGTAATCATCATCATCATCACTCACGTCTCCTCCTAGCCCCTGTCCTGTATGTTATGGTAGCTGTAATGATCATCATCATCACTCACGTCTTCTCCTAGCCCCTGTCCTGTATGTTATGGTAGCTGTAATCATCATCATCACTCACGTCTCCTCCTAGCCCCTGTCCTGTATGTTATGGTAGCTGTAATCATCATCATCATCACTCACGTCTCCTCCTAGTCCTTGTCCTGTATGTTATGGTAGCTGTAATCATCATCACTCACGTCTCCTCCTAGCCCTTGTCCTGTATGTTATGGTAGCTGTAATCATCATCATCATCATCATCATCACTCACGTCTCCTCCTAGTCCTGTCCTGTATGTAATGGTAGCTGTAATCATCATCATCATCACTCACGTCTCCTCCTAGCCCCTGTCCTGTATGTTATGGTAGCTGTAATCATCATCATCATCACTCACGTCTCCCCCTAGCCCCTGTCCTGTATGTTATGGTAGCTGTAATCATCATCATCACTCACGTCTCCTCCTAGCCCCTGTCCTGTATGTTATGGTAGCTGTAATCATCATCATCATCACTCACGTCTCCTCCTAGCCCCTGTCCTGTATGTAATGGTAGCTGTAATCATCATCATCTCTCACGTCTCCTCCTAGCCCCTGTCCTGTATGTTATGGTAGCTGTAATCATCATCATCATCACTCACGTCTCCTCCTAGTCCTGTCCTGTATGTTATGGTAGCTGTAATCATCATCATCACTCACGTCTTCTCCTAGTCCTGTCCTGTATGTTATGGTAGCTGTAATCATCATCATCATCACTCACGTCTCCTCCTAGCCCCTGTCCTGTATGTTATGGTAGCTGTAATCATCATCATCATCACTCACGTCTCCTCCTAGCCCCTGTCCTGTATGTTATGGTAGCTGTAATCATCATCATCATCACTCATGTCTCCTCCTAGCCCCTGTCCTGTATGTTATGGTAGCTGTAATCATCATCATCACTCACGTCTCCTCCTAGCCCCTGTCCTGTATGTTATGGTAGCTGTAATCATCATCATCATCACTCACGTCTCCTCCTAGTCCTTGTCCTGTATGTTATGGTAGCTGTAATCATCATCATCATCATCACTCACGTCTCCTCCTAGCCCTTGTCCTGTATGTTATGGTAGCTGTAATCATCATCATCATCATCATCACTCACGTCTCCTCCTAGTCCTGTCCTGTATGTAATGGTAGCTGTAATCATCATCATTATCATCATCACTCACGTCTCCTCCTAGCCCCTGTCCTGTATGTAATGGTAGCTGTAATCATCATCATCATCACTCACGTCTCCTCCTAGTCCTGTCCTGTATGTTATGGTAGCTGTAATCATCATCATCATCACTCACGTCTCCTCCTAGTCCTGTCCTGTATGTAATGGTAGCTGTAATCATCATCATCATCACTCACGTCTCCCCCTAGCCCCTGTCCTGTATGTTATGGTAGCTGTAATCATCATCATCATCACTCACGTCTCCTCCTAGCCCCTGTCCTGTATGTTATGGTAGCTGTAATCATCATCATCATCATCACTCACGTCTCCTCCTAGTCCTGTATGTTATGGTAGCTGTAATCATCATCATCATCACTCACGTCTCCTCCTAGTCCTGTATGTAATGGTAGCTGTAATCATCATCATCATCGCTCACGTCTCCTCCTAGCCCTTGTCCTGTATGTTATGGTAGCTGTAATCATCATCATCATCATCATCATCACTCACGTCTCCTCCTAGCCCTTGTCCTGTATGTTATGGTAGCTGTAATCATCATCATCATCACTCACGTCTTCTCCTAGCCCCTGTCCTGTATGTTATGGTAGCTGTAATCATCATCATCATCACTCACGTCCCCTCCTAGCCCCTGTCCTGTATGTTATGGTAGCTGTAATCATCATCATCACTCACGTCTCCTCCTAGTCCTGTATGTTATGGTAGCTGTAATCATCATCATCATCACTCACGTCTCCTCCTAGCCCTTGTCCTGTATGTTATGGTAGCTGTAATCATCATCATCATCATCATCATCACTCACGTCTCCTCCTAGTCCTGTCCTGTATGTAATGGTAGCTGTAATCATCATCATCACTCACGTCTCCTCCTAGTCCTGTCCTGTATGTAATGGTAGCTGTAATCATCATCATCATCACTCACGTCTCCTCCTAGCCCTTGTCCTGTATGTAATGGTAGCTGTAATCATCATCATCATCATCATCACTCACGTCTCCTCCTAGCCCCTGTCCTGTATGTTATGGTAGCTGTAATCATCATCATCATCACTCACGTCTTCTCCTAGCCCCTGTCCTGTATGTTATGGTAGCTGTAATCATCATCATCATCACTCACGTCTCCTCCTAGTCCTGTCCTGTATGTTATGGTAGCTGTAATCATCATCATCATCACTCACGTCTCCTCCTAGTCCTGTTTGTTATGGTAGCTGTAATCATCATCATCATCACTCACGTCTCCTCCTAGCCCTAGTCCTGTATGTTATGGTAGCTGTAATCATCATCATCATCATCATCACTCACGTCTCCTCCTAGTCCTGTCCTGTATGTTATGGTAGCTGTAATCATCATCATCATCACTCACGTCTCCTCCTAGCCCCTGTCCTGTATGTTATGGTAGCTGTAATCATCATCATCATCACTCACGTCTCCTCCTAGTCCTGTCCTGTATGTAATGGTAGCTGTAATCATCATCATCATCACTCACGTCTCCTCCTAGCCCCTGTCCTGTATGTTATGGTAGCTGTAATCATCATCATCATCACTCACGTCTCCTCCTAGCCCCTGTCCTGTATGTAATGGTAGCTGTAATCATCATCATCATCACTCACGTCTCCTCCTAGCCCCTGTCCTGTATGTTATGGTAGCTGTAATCATCATCATCATCACTCACGTCTCCTCCTAGCCCCTGTCCTGTATGTTATGGTAGCTGTAATCATCATCATCTCTCACGTCTCCTCCTAGTCCTGTCCTGTATGTAATGGTAGCTGTAATCATCATCATCATCACTCACGTCTCCTCCTAGTCCCGTCCTGTATGTTATGGTAGCTGTAATCATCATCATCACTCACGTCTCCTCCTAGCCCTTGTCCTGTATGTTATGGTAGCTGTAATCATCGACATCATCACTCACGTCTCCTCCTAGTCCCGTCCTGTATGTTATGGTAGCTGTAATCATCATCATCACTCACGTCTCCTCCTAGCCCTTGTCCTGTATGTTATGGTAGCTGTAATCATCATCATCATCACTCACGTCTTCTCCTAGCCCCTGTCCTGTATGTAATGGTAGCTGTAATCATCATCATCATCACTCACGTCTCCTCCTAGCCCCTGTCCTGTATGTAATGGTAGCTGTAATCATCATCATCATCACTCACGTCTCCTCCTAGCCCTTGTACTGTATGTTATGGTAGCTGTAATCATCATCATCTCTCACGTCTCCTCCTAGTCCTGTCCTGTATGTAATGGTAGCTGTAATCATCATCATCATCACTCACGTCTCCTCCTAGCCCTTGTCCTGTATGTTATGGTAGCTGTAATCATCATCATCATCACTCACGTCTTCTCCTAGCCCATGTCCTGTATGTTATGGTAGCTGTAATCATCATCATCATCACTCACGTCTCCTCCTAGTCCTGTCCTGTATGTTATGGTAGCTGTAATCATCATCATCATCACTCACGTCTCCTCCTAGTCCTGTTTGTTATGGTAGCTGTAATCATCATCATCATCACTCACGTCTCCTCCTAGTCCCGTCCTGTATGTTATGGTAGCTGTAATCATCATCATCACTCACGTCTCCTCCTAGCCCTTGTCCTGTATGTTATGGTAGCTGTAATCATCATCATCATCACTCACGTCTTCTCCTAGCCCCTGTCCTGTATGTAATGGTAGCTGTAATCATCATCATCATCACTCACGTCTCCTCCTAGCCCCTTTCCTGTATGTAATGGTAGCTGTAATCATCATCATCATCACTCACGTCTCCTCCTAGCCCTTGTCCTGTATGTTATGGTAGCTGTAATCATCATCATCATTACTCACGTCTCCTCCTAGCCCCTGTCCTGTATGTTATGGTAGCTGTAATCATCATCATCATCACTCACGTCTCCTCCTAGCCCCTGTCCTGTATGTAATGGTAGCTGTAATCATCATCATCATCACTCACGTCTCCTCCTAGTCCTGTATCTTATGGTAGCTGTAATCATCATCATCATCACTCACGTCTCCTCCTAGCCCCTGTCCTGTATGTTATGGTAGCTGTAATCATCATCATCATCACTCACGTCTCCTCCTAGCCCCTGTCCTGTATGTTATGGTAGCTGTAATCATCATCATCATCACTCACGTCTCCTCCTAGTCCTGTATGTTATGGTAGCTGTAATCATCATCATCATCACTTACGTCTCCTCCTAGTCCTGTCCTGTATGTAATGGTAGCTGTAATCATCATCATCATCATCACTCACGTCTCCTCCTAGCCCCTGTCCTGTATGTTATGGTAGCTGTAATCATCATCATCATCACTCACGTCTCCTCCTAGCCCCTGTCCTGTATGTTATGGTAGCTGTAATCATCATCATCATCACTCACGTCTTCTCCTAGCCCCTGTCCTGTATGTTATGGTAGCTGTAATCATCATCATCACTCACGTCTCCTCCTAGCCCCTGTCCTGTATGTTATGGTAGCTGTAATCATCATCATCATCACTCACGTCTCCTCCTAGTCCTGTATGTTATGGTAGCTGTAATCATCATCATCATCATCACTCACGTCTCCTCCTAGTCCTGTCCTGTATGTAATGGTAGCTGTAATCATCATCATCACTCACGTCTCCTCCTAGCCCCTGTCCTGTATGTTATGGTAGCTGTAATCATCATCATCACTCACGTCTCCTCCTAGCCCCTGTCCTGTATGTTATGGTAGCTGTAATCATCATCATCACTCACGTCTCCTCCTAGCCCCTGTCCTGTATGTTATGGTAGCTGTAATCATCATCATCATCACTCACGTCTCCCCCTAGCCCCTGTCCTGTATGTTATGGTAGCTGTAATCATCATCATCATCACTCACGTCTCCTCCTAGTCCTGTCCTGTATGTTATGGTAGCTGTAATCATCATCATCACTCACGTCTCCTCCTAGCCCCTGTCCTGTATGTTATGGTAGCTGTAATCATCATCATCATCATCACTCACGTCTCCTCCTAGTCCTGTCCTGTATGTTATGGTAGCTGTAATCATCATCATCATCTCTCACGTCTCCTCCTAGCCCCTGTCCTGTATGTTATGGTAGCTGTAATCATCATCATCATCACTCACGTCTCCTCCTAGTCCTGTCCTGTATGTTATGGTAGCTGTAATCATCATCATCATCACTCACGTCTCCTCCTAGCCCCTGTCCTGTATGTTATGGTAGCTGTAATCATCATCATCATCATCACTCACGTCTCCTCCTAGCCCCTGTCCTGTATGTTATGGTAGCTGTAATCATCATCATCACTAACGTCTCCTCCTAGCCCCTGTCCTGTATGTTATGGTAGCTGTAATCATCATCATCACTCACGTCTCCCCCTAGCCCCTGTCCTGTATGTTATGGTAGCTGTAATCATCATCATCATCACTCACGTCTTCTCCTAGCCCCTGTCCTGTATGTTATGGTAGCTGTAATCATCATCATCATCACTCACGTCTCCTCCTAGTCCTGTATGTTATGGTAGCTGTAATCATCATCATCACTCACGTCTCCTCCTAGCCCCTGTCCTGTATGTTAGGGTAGCTGTAATCATCATCATCATCATCATCACTCACGTCTCCTCCTAGCCCCTGTCCTGTATGTTATGGTAGCTGTAATCATCATCATCATCACTCACGTCTTCTCCTAGCTCCTGTCCTGTATGTTATGGTAGCTGTAATCATCATCATCACTCACGTCTCCTCCTAGCCCCTGTCCTGTATGTTATGGTAGCTGTAATCATCATCATCACTCAAGTCTCCTCCTAGCCCCTGTCCTGTATGTTATGGTAGCTGTAATCATCATCATCATCACTCAAGTCTCCTCCTAGCCCCTGTCCTGTATGTTATGGTAGCTGTAATCATCATCATCATCACTCACGTCTCCCCCTAGCCCCTGTCCTGTATGTTATGGTAGCTGTAATCATCATCATCATCACTCACGTCTCCTCCTAGCCCCTGTCCTGTATGTTATGGTAGCTGTAATCATCATCATCATCATCACTCACGTCTCGTCCTGTCCTGTATGTAATGGTAGCTGTAATCATCATCATCATCATCACTCACGTCTCCTCCTAGCCCTTGTCCTGTATGTTATGGTAGCTGTAATCATCATCATCATCACTCACGTCTCCTCCTAGTCCTGTCCTGTATGTTATGGTAGCTGTAATCATCATCATCACTCACGTCTCCTCCTAGCCCCTGTCCTGTATGTTATGGTAGCTGTAATCATCATCATCATCACTCACGTCTCCTCCTAGCCCCTGTCCTGTATGTAATGGTAGCTGTAATCATCATCATCATCACTCACGTCTCCTCCTAGCCCCTGTCCTGTATGTTATGGTAGCTGTAATCATCATCATCATCACTCACGTCTTCTCCTAGCCCCTGTCCTGTATGTTATGGTAGCTGTAATCATCATCATCACTCACGTCTCCCCCTAGCCCCTGTCCTGTATGTTATGGTAGCTGTAATCATCATCATAATCATCATCACTCATGTCTTCTCCTAGCCCATGTCCTGTATGTTATGGTAGCTGTAATCATCATCATCATCACTCACGTCTTCTCCTAGCACCTGTCCTGTATGTTATGGTAGCTGTAATCATCATCATCATCACTCACGTCTCCTCCTAGTCCTGTCCTGTATGTTATGGTAGCTGTAATCATCATCATCATCACTCACGTCTCCTCCTAGTCCTGTTTGTTATGGTAGCTGTAATCATCATCATCATCACTCACGTCTCCCCCTAGCCCCTGTCCTGTATGTTATGGTAGCTGTAATCATCATCATCATCACTCACGTCTCCTCCTAGCCCTTGTCCTGTATGTTATGGTAGCTGTAATCATCATCATCATCACTCACGTCTCCTCCTAGCCCCTGTCCTGTATGTTATGGTAGCTGTAATCATCATCATCATCACTCACGTCTCCTCCTAGTCCTGTCCTGTATGTTATGGTAGCTGTAATCATCATCATCATCACTCACGTCTCCTCCTAGTCCTGTCCTGTATGTTATGGTAGCTGTAATCATCATCATCACTCACGTCTCCTCCTAGCCCCTGTCCTGTATGTTATGGTAGCTGTAATCATCATCATCATCACTCACGTCTCCTCCTAGCCCCTGTCCTGTATGTAATGGTAGCTGTAATCATCATCATCATCACTCACGTCTCCTCCTAGCCCCTGTCCTGTATGTTATGGTAGCTGTAATCATCATCATCATCACTCACGTCTCCTCCTAGTCCTGTATGTTATGGTAGCTGTAATCATCATCATCATCACTCACGTCTCCTCCTAGTCCTGTCCTGTATGTAATGGTAGCTGTAATCATCATCATCATCATCACTCACGTCTTCTCCTAGCCCCTGTCCTGTATGTTATGGTAGCTGTAATCATCATCATCATCACTCACGTCTCCTCCTAGCCCCTGTCCTGTAGGTTATGGTAGCTGTAATCATCATCATCACTCACGTCTCCTCCTAGCCCCTGTCCTGTATGTTATGGTAGCTGTAATCATCATCATCACTCACGTCTCCTCCTAGCCCCTGTCCTGTATGTTATGGTAGCTGTAATCATCATCATCATCATCACTCACGTCTCCCCCTAGCCCCTGTCCTGTATGTTATGGTAGCTGTAATCATCATCATCATCACTCACGTCTTCTCCTAGCCCCTGTCCTGTATGTTATGGTAGCTGTAATCATCATCATCACTCACGTCTCCCCCTAGCCCCTGTCCTGTATGTTAGGGTAGCTGTAATCATCATCATCATCACTCACGTCTCCTCCTAGCCCCTGTCCTGTATGTTATGGTAGCTGTAATCATCATCATCACTCACGTCTCCTCCTAGTCCTGTCCTGTATGTTATGGTAGCTGTAATCATCATCATCACTCACGTCTCCTCCTAGCCCCTGTCCTGTATGTAATGGTAGCTGTAATCATCATCATCACTCACGTCTCCTCCTAGCCCCTGTCCTGTATGTTATGGTAGCTGTAATCATCATCATCATCACTCACGTCTTCTCCTAGCCCCTGTCCTGTATGTTATGGTAGCTGTAATCATCATCATCATCACTCACGTCTCCTCCTAGCCCCTGTCCTGTATGTTATGGTAGCTGTAATCATCATCATCACTCACGTCTCCTCCTAGCCCCTGTCCTGTATTTTATGGTAGCTGTAATCATCATCATCATCATCATCACTCACGTCTCCCCCTAGCCCCTGTCCTGTATGTTATGGTAGCTGTAATCATCATCATCATCACTCACGTCTCCCCCTAGCCCCTGTCCTGTATGTTATGGTAGCTGTAATCATCATCATCATCACTCACGTCTTCTCCTAGCTCCTGTCCTGTATGTTATGGTAGCTGTAATCATCATCATCACTCACGTCTCCTCCTAGCCCCTGTCCTGTATGTTATGGTAGCTGTAATCATCATCATCACTCAAGTCTCCTCCTAGCCCCTGTCCTGTATGTTATGGTAGCTGTAATCATCATCATCATCATCATCATCACTCAAGTCTCCTCCTAGCCCCTGTCCTGTATGTTATGGTAGCTGTAATCATCATCATCATCACTCACGTCTCCTCCTAGCCCCTGTCCTGTATGTTATGGTAGCTGTAATCATCATCATCATCACTCACGTCTCCCCCTAGCCCCTGTCCTGTATGTTATGGTAGCTGTAATCATCATCATCATCACTCACGTCTCCTCCTAGCCCCTGTCCTGTATGTTATGGTAGCTGTAATCATCATCATCATCACTCACGTCTCCCCCTAGCCCCTGTCCTGTATGTTATGGTAGCTGTAATCATCATCACTCACGTCTCCTCCTAGCCCCTGTCCTGTATGTTATGGTAGCTGTAATCATCATCATCATCACTCACGTCTCCTCCTAGTCCTGTCCTGTATGTTATGGTAGCTGTAATCATCATCATCACTCACGTCTCCTCCTAGCCCCTGTCCTGTATGTTATGGTAGCTGTAATCATCATCATCATCACTCACGTCTCCTCCTAGCCCCTGTCCTGTATGTAATGGTAGCTGTAATCATCATCATCATCACTCACGTCTCCTCCTAGCCCCTGTCCTGTATGTTATGGTAGCTGTAATCATCATCATCATCACTCACGTCTCCTCCTAGTCCTGTCCTGTATGTAATGGTAGCTGTAATCATCATCATCATCATCACTCACGTCTCCTCCTAGCCCTTGTCCTGTATGTTATGGTAGCTGTAATCATCATCATCATCATCATCATCACTCATGTCTTCTCCTAGCCCATGTCCTGTATGTTATGGTAGCTGTAATCATCATCATCATCACTCACGTCTTCTCCTAGCACCTGTCCTGTATGTTATGGTAGCTGTAATCATCATCATCACTCACGTCTCCTCCTAGCCCCTGTCCTGTATGTAATGGTAGCTGTAATCATCATCATCATCACTCACGTCTCCTCCTAGCCCTTGTCCTGTATGTTATGGTAGCTGTAATCATCATCATCTCTCACGTCTCCTCCTAGTCCTGTCCTGTATGTAATGGTAGCTGTAATCATCATCATCATCACTCACGTCTCCTCCTAGCCCTTGTCCTGTATGTTATGGTAGCTGTAATCATCATCATCATCACTCACGTCTTCTCCTAGCCCATGTCCTGTATGTTATGGTAGCTGTAATCATCATCATCATCACTCACGTCTCCTCCTAGTCCTGTCCTGTATGTTATGGTAGCTGTAATCATCATCATCATCACTCACGTCTCCTCCTAGTCCTGTTTGTTATGGTAGCTGTAATCATCATCATCATCACTCACGTCTCCTCCTAGTCCCGTCCTGTATGTTATGGTAGCTGTAATCATCATCATCACTCACGTCTCCTCCTAGCCCTTGTCCTGTATGTTATGGTAGCTGTAATCATCATCATCATCACTCACGTCTTCTCCTAGCCCCTGTCCTGTATGTAATGGTAGCTGTAATCATCATCATCATCACTCACGTCTCCTCCTAGCCCCTTTCCTGTATGTAATGGTAGCTGTAATCATCATCATCATCACTCACGTCTCCTCCTAGCCCTTGTCCTGTATGTTATGGTAGCTGTAATCATCATCATCATCATCACTCACGTCTCCTCCTAGCCCCTGTCCTGTATGTTATGGTAGCTGTAATCATCATCATCATCACTCACGTCTCCTCCTAGCCCCTGTCCTGTATGTAATGGTAGCTGTAATCATCATCATCATCACTCACGTCTCCTCCTAGTCCTGTATCTTATGGTAGCTGTAATCATCATCATCATCACTCACGTCTCCTCCTAGCCCCTGTCCTGTATGTTATGGTAGCTGTAATCATCATCATCATCACTCACGTCTCCTCCTAGCCCCTGTCCTGTATGTTATGGTAGCTGTAATCATCATCATCATCACTCACGTCTCCTCCTAGTCCTGTATGTTATGGTAGCTGTAATCATCATCATCATCACTTACGTCTCCTCCTAGTCCTGTCCTGTATGTAATGGTAGCTGTAATCATCATCATCATCATCACTCACGTCTCCTCCTAGCCCCTGTCCTGTATGTTATGGTAGCTGTAATCATCATCATCATCACTCACGTCTCCTCCTAGCCCCTGTCCTGTATGTTATGGTAGCTGTAATCATCATCATCATCACTCACGTCTTCTCCTAGCCCCTGTCCTGTATGTTATGGTAGCTGTAATCATCATCATCACTCACGTCTCCTCCTAGCCCCTGTCCTGTATGTTATGGTAGCTGTAATCATCATCATCATCACTCACGTCTCCTCCTAGTCCTGTATGTTATGGTAGCTGTAATCATCATCATCATCATCACTCACGTCTCCTCCTAGTCCTGTCCTGTATGTAATGGTAGCTGTAATCATCATCATCACTCACGTCTCCTCCTAGCCCCTGTCCTGTATGTTATGGTAGCTGTAATCATCATCATCACTCACGTCTCCTCCTAGCCCCTGTCCTGTATGTTATGGTAGCTGTAATCATCATCATCACTCACGTCTCCTCCTAGCCCCTGTCCTGTATGTTATGGTAGCTGTAATCATCATCATCATCACTCACGTCTCCCCCTAGCCCCTGTCCTGTATGTTATGGTAGCTGTAATCATCATCATCATCACTCACGTCTCCTCCTAGTCCTGTCCTGTATGTTATGGTAGCTGTAATCATCATCATCACTCACGTCTCCTCCTAGCCCCTGTCCTGTATGTTATGGTAGCTGTAATCATCATCATCATCATCACTCACGTCTCCTCCTAGTCCTGTCCTGTATGTTATGGTAGCTGTAATCATCATCATCATCTCTCACGTCTCCTCCTAGCCCCTGTCCTGTATGTTATGGTAGCTGTAATCATCATCATCATCACTCACGTCTCCTCCTAGTCCTGTCCTGTATGTTATGGTAGCTGTAATCATCATCATCATCACTCACGTCTCCTCCTAGCCCCTGTCCTGTATGTTATGGTAGCTGTAATCATCATCATCATCATCACTCACGTCTCCTCCTAGCCCCTGTCCTGTATGTTATGGTAGCTGTAATCATCATCATCACTAACGTCTCCTCCTAGCCCCTGTCCTGTATGTTATGGTAGCTGTAATCATCATCATCACTCACGTCTCCCCCTAGCCCCTGTCCTGTATGTTATGGTAGCTGTAATCATCATCATCATCACTCACGTCTTCTCCTAGCCCCTGTCCTGTATGTTATGGTAGCTGTAATCATCATCATCATCACTCACGTCTCCTCCTAGTCCTGTATGTTATGGTAGCTGTAATCATCATCATCACTCACGTCTCCTCCTAGCCCCTGTCCTGTATGTTAGGGTAGCTGTAATCATCATCATCATCATCATCACTCACGTCTCCTCCTAGCCCCTGTCCTGTATGTTATGGTAGCTGTAATCATCATCATCATCACTCACGTCTTCTCCTAGCTCCTGTCCTGTATGTTATGGTAGCTGTAATCATCATCATCACTCACGTCTCCTCCTAGCCCCTGTCCTGTATGTTATGGTAGCTGTAATCATCATCATCACTCAAGTCTCCTCCTAGCCCCTGTCCTGTATGTTATGGTAGCTGTAATCATCATCATCATCACTCACGTCTCCTCCTAGCCCCTGTCCTGTATGTTATGGTAGCTGTAATCATCATCATCATCACTCACGTCTCCCCCTAGCCCCTGTCCTGTATGTTATGGTAGCTGTAATCATCATCATCATCACTCACGTCTCCTCCTAGCCCCTGTCCTGTATGTTATGGTAGCTGTAATCATCATCATCATCATCACTCACGTCTCGTCCTGTCCTGTATGTAATGGTAGCTGTAATCATCATCATCATCATCACTCACGTCTCCTCCTAGCCCTTGTCCTGTATGTTATGGTAGCTGTAATCATCATCATCATCACTCACGTCTCCTCCTAGTCCTGTCCTGTATGTTATGGTAGCTGTAATCATCATCATCACTCACGTCTCCTCCTAGCCCCTGTCCTGTATGTTATGGTAGCTGTAATCATCATCATCATCACTCACGTCTCCTCCTAGTCCTGTTTGTTATGGTAGCTGTAATCATCATCATCATCACTCACGTCTCCCCCTAGCCCCTGTCCTGTATGTTATGGTAGCTGTAATCATCATCATCATCACTCACGTCTCCTCCTAGCCCTTGTCCTGTATGTTATGGTAGCTGTAATCATCATCATCATCACTCACGTCTCCTCCTAGCCCCTGTCCTGTATGTTATGGTAGCTGTAATCATCATCATCATCACTCACGTCTCCTCCTAGTCCTGTCCTGTATGTTATGGTAGCTGTAATCATCATCATCATCACTCACGTCTCCTCCTAGTCCTGTCCTGTATGTTATGGTAGCTGTAATCATCATCATCACTCACGTCTCCTCCTAGCCCCTGTCCTGTATGTTATGGTAGCTGTAATCATCATCATCATCACTCACGTCTCCTCCTAGCCCCTGTCCTGTATGTAATGGTAGCTGTAATCATCATCATCATCACTCACGTCTCCTCCTAGCCCCTGTCCTGTATGTTATGGTAGCTGTAATCATCATCATCATCATCACTCACGTCTCGTCCTGTCCTGTATGTAATGGTAGCTGTAATCATCATCATCATCATCACTCACGTCTCCTCCTAGCCCTTGTCCTGTATGTTATGGTAGCTGTAATCATCATCATCATCACTCACGTCTCCTCCTAGTCCTGTCCTGTATGTTATGGTAGCTGTAATCATCATCATCACTCACGTCTCCTCCTAGCCCCTGTCCTGTATGTTATGGTAGCTGTAATCATCATCATCATCACTCACGTCTCCTCCTAGCCCCTGTCCTGTATGTAATGGTAGCTGTAATCATCATCATCATCACTCACGTCTCCTCCTAGCCCCTGTCCTGTATGTTATGGTAGCTGTAATCATCATCATCATCACTCACGTCTTCTCCTAGCCCCTGTCCTGTATGTTATGGTAGCTGTAATCATCATCATCACTCACGTCTCCCCCTAGCCCCTGTCCTGTATGTTATGGTAGCTGTAATCATCATCATAATCATCATCACTCATGTCTTCTCCTAGCCCATGTCCTGTATGTTATGGTAGCTGTAATCATCATCATCATCACTCACGTCTTCTCCTAGCACCTGTCCTGTATGTTATGGTAGCTGTAATCATCATCATCATCACTCACGTCTCCTCCTAGTCCTGTCCTGTATGTTATGGTAGCTGTAATCATCATCATCATAACTCACGTCTCCTCCTAGTCCTGTTTGTTATGGTAGCTGTAATCATCATCATCATCACTCACGTCTCCCCCTAGCCCCTGTCCTGTATGTTATGGTAGCTGTAATCATCATCATCATCACTCACGTCTCCTCCTAGCCCTTGTCCTGTATGTTATGGTAGCTGTAATCATCATCATCATCACTCACGTCTCCTCCTAGCCCCTGTCCTGTATGTTATGGTAGCTGTAATCATCATCATCATCACTCACGTCTCCTCCTAGTCCTGTCCTGTATGTTATGGTAGCTGTAATCATCATCATCATCACTCACGTCTCCTCCTAGTCCTGTCCTGTATGTTATGGTAGCTGTAATCATCATCATCACTCACGTCTCCTCCTAGCCCCTGTCCTGTATGTTATGGTAGCTGTAATCATCATCATCATCACTCACGTCTCCTCCTAGCCCCTGTCCTGTATGTAATGGTAGCTGTAATCATCATCATCATCACTCACGTCTCCTCCTAGCCCCTGTCCTGTATGTTATGGTAGCTGTAATCATCATCATCATCACTCACGTCTCCTCCTAGTCCTGTATGTTATGGTAGCTGTAATCATCATCATCATCACTCACGTCTCCTCCTAGTCCTGTCCTGTATGTAATGGTAGCTGTAATCATCATCATCATCATCACTCACGTCTTCTCCTAGCCCCTGTCCTGTATGTTATGGTAGCTGTAATCATCATCATCATCACTCACGTCTCCTCCTAGCCCCTGTCCTGTAGGTTATGGTAGCTGTAATCATCATCATCACTCACGTCTCCTCCTAGCCCCTGTCCTGTATGTTATGGTAGCTGTAATCATCATCATCACTCACGTCTCCTCCTAGCCCCTGTCCTGTATGTTATGGTAGCTGTAATCATCATCATCATCATCACTCACGTCTCCCCCTAGCCCCTGTCCTGTATGTTATGGTAGCTGTAATCATCATCATCATCACTCACGTCTTCTCCTAGCCCCTGTCCTGTATGTTATGGTAGCTGTAATCATCATCATCACTCACGTCTCCCCCTAGCCCCTGTCCTGTATGTTAGGGTAGCTGTAATCATCATCATCATCACTCACGTCTCCTCCTAGCCCCTGTCCTGTATGTTATGGTAGCTGTAATCATCATCATCACTCACGTCTCCTCCTAGTCCTGTCCTGTATGTTATGGTAGCTGTAATCATCATCATCACTCACGTCTCCTCCTAGCCCCTGTCCTGTATGTAATGGTAGCTGTAATCATCATCATCACTCACGTCTCCTCCTAGCCCCTGTCCTGTATGTTATGGTAGCTGTAATCATCATCATCATCACTCACGTCTTCTCCTAGCCCCTGTCCTGTATGTTATGGTAGCTGTAATCATCATCATCATCACTCACGTCTCCTCCTAGCCCCTGTCCTGTATGTTATGGTAGCTGTAATCATCATCATCACTCACGTCTCCTCCTAGCCCCTGTCCTGTATGTTATGGTAGCTGTAATCATCATCATCATCATCATCACTCACGTCTCCCCCTAGCCCCTGTCCTGTATGTTATGGTAGCTGTAATCATCATCATCATCACTCACGTCTCCCCCTAGCCCCTGTCCTGTATGTTATGGTAGCTGTAATCATCATCATCATCACTCACGTCTTCTCCTAGCTCCTGTCCTGTATGTTATGGTAGCTGTAATCATCATCATCACTCACGTCTCCTCCTAGCCCCTGTCCTGTATGTTATGGTAGCTGTAATCATCATCATCACTCAAGTCTCCTCCTAGCCCCTGTCCTGTATGTTATGGTAGCTGTAATCATCATCATCATCATCATCATCACTCAAGTCTCCTCCTAGCCCCTGTCCTGTATGTTATGGTAGCTGTAATCATCATCATCATCACTCACGTCTCCTCCTAGCCCCTGTCCTGTATGTTATGGTAGCTGTAATCATCATCATCATCACTCACGTCTCCCCCTAGCCCCTGTCCTGTATGTTATGGTAGCTGTAATCATCATCATCATCACTCACGTCTCCTCCTAGCCCCTGTCCTGTATGTTATGGTAGCTGTAATCATCATCATCATCACTCACGTCTCCCCCTAGCCCCTGTCCTGTATGTTATGGTAGCTGTAATCATCATCACTCACGTCTCCTCCTAGCCCCTGTCCTGTATGTTATGGTAGCTGTAATCATCATCATCATCACTCACGTCTCCTCCTAGTCCTGTCCTGTATGTTATGGTAGCTGTAATCATCATCATCACTCACGTCTCCTCCTAGCCCCTGTCCTGTATGTTATGGTAGCTGTAATCATCATCATCATCACTCACGTCTCCTCCTAGCCCCTGTCCTGTATGTAATGGTAGCTGTAATCATCATCATCATCACTCACGTCTCCTCCTAGCCCCTGTCCTGTATGTTATGGTAGCTGTAATCATCATCATCATCACTCACGTCTCCTCCTAGTCCTGTCCTGTATGTAATGGTAGCTGTAATCATCATCATCATCATCACTCACGTCTCCTCCTAGCCCTTGTCCTGTATGTTATGGTAGCTGTAATCATCATCATCATCATCATCATCACTCATGTCTTCTCCTAGCCCATGTCCTGTATGTTATGGTAGCTGTAATCATCATCATCATCACTCACGTCTTCTCCTAGCACCTGTCCTGTATGTTATGGTAGCTGTAATCATCATCATCATCACTCACGTCTCCTCCTAGTCCTGTCCTGTATGTTATGGTAGCTGTAATCATCATCATCATCACTCACGTCTCCTCCTAGTCCTGTTTGTTATGGTAGCTGTAATCATCATCATCATCATCATCATCATCATCACTCACGTCTCCTCCTAGTCCTGTCCTGTATGTAATGGTAGCTGTAATCATCATCATCATCACTCACGTCTCCTCCTAGCCCTTGTCCTGTATGTTATGGTAGCTGTAATCATCATCATCATCACTCACGTCTCCTCCTAGCCCCTGTCCTGTATGTTATGGTAGCTGTAATCATCATCATCATCACTCACGTCTCCTCCTAGTCCTGTCCTGTATGTTATGGTAGCTGTAATCATCATCATCATCACTCACGTCTCCTCCTAGCCCCTGTCCTGTATGTTATGGTAGCTGTAATCATCATCATCACTCACGTCTCCCCCTAGCCCCTGTCCTGTATGTTATGGTAGCTGTAATCATCATCATCACTCACGTCTCCTCCTAGCCCCTGTCCTGTATGTTATGGTAGCTGTAATCATCATCATCATCACTCACGTCTCCTCCTAGCCCCTGTCCTGTATGTAATGGTAGCTGTAATCATCATCATCATCACTCACGTCTCCTCCTAGCCCCTGTCCTGTATGTTATGGTAGCTGTAATCATCATCATCACTCACGTCTCCTCCTAGTCCTGTATGTTATGGTAGCTGTAATCATCATCATCATCACTCACGTCTCCTCCTAGTCCTGTCCTGTATGTAATGGTAGCTGTAATCATCATCATCATCATCACTCACGTCTTCTCCTAGCCCCTGTCCTGTATGTTATGGTAGCTGTTATCATCATCATCACTCACGTCTCCTCCTAGCCCCTGTCCTGTAGGTTATGGTAGCTGTAATCATCATCATCACTCACGTCTCCTCCTAGCCCCTGTCCTGTAGGTTATGGTAGCTGTAATCATCATCATCACTCACGTCTCCTCCTAGCCCCTGTCCTGTATGTTATGGTAGCTGTAATCATCATCATCACTCACGTCTCCTCCTAGCCCCTGTCCTGTATGTTATGGTAGCTGTAATCATCATCATCATCATCACTCACGTCTCCCCCTAGCCCCTGTCCTGTATGTTATGGTAGCTGTAATCATCATCATCATCACTCACGTCTTCTCCTAGCCCCTGTCCTGTATGTTATGGTAGCTGTAATCATCATCATCACTCACGTCTCCCCCTAGCCCCTGTCCATTATGTTAGGGTAGCTGTAATCATCATCATCATCATCATCACTCACGTCTCCTCCTAGCCCCTGTCCTGTATGTTATGGTAGCTGTAATCATCATCATCACTCACGTCTCCTCCTAGTCCTGTCCTGTATGTTATGGTAGCTGTAATCATCATCATCACTCACGTCTCCTCCTAGCCCCTGTCTTGTATGTAATGGTAGCTGTAATCATCATCATCACTCACGTCTCCTCCTAGCCCCTGTCCTGTATGTTATGGTAGCTGTAATCATCATCATCATCACTCACGTCTCCCCCTAGCCCCTGTCCTGTATGTTATGGTAGCTGTAATCATCATCATCACTCACGTCTCCTCCTAGCCCCTGTCCTGTATGTTATGGTAGCTGTAATCATCATCATCATCACTCACGTCTCCCCCTAGCCCCTGTCCTGTATGTTATGGTAGCTGTAATCATCATCATCACTCACGTCTCCTCCTAGTCCTGTCCTGTATGTTATGGTAGCTGTAATCATCATCATCATCACTCACGTCTCCTCCTAGCCCCTGTCCTGTATGTTATGGTAGCTGTAATCATCATCACTCACGTCTTCTCCTAGCCCCTGTCCTGTATGTTATGGTAGCTGTAATCATCATCATCACTCACGTCTCCTCCTAGCCCCTGTCCTGTATGTTATGGTAGCTGTAATCATCATCATCATCACTCACGTCTCCTCCTAGTCCTGTCCTGTATGTTATGGTAGCTGTAATCATCATCATCATCACTCACGTCTCCTCCTAGTCCTGTCCTGTATGTTATGGTAGCTGTAATCATCATCATCATCACTCACGTCTCCTCCTAGCCCCTGTCCTATTATGTTATGGTAGCTGTAATCATCATCATCATCATCACTCACGTCTCCTAGTCCTGTCCTGTATGTTATGGTAGCTGTAATCATCATCATCATCTCTCACGTCTCCTCCTAGCCCCTGTCCTGTATGTTATGGTAGCTGTAATCATCATCATCATCATCACTCACGTCTCCCCCTAGCCCCTGTCCTGTATGTTATGGTAGCTGTAATCATCATCATCATCATCATCACTCACGTCTCCTCCTAGTCCTGTATGTTATGGTAGCTGTAATCATCATCATCATCACTCACGTCTCCTCCTAGCCCCTGTCCTGTATGTTATGGTAGCTGTAATCATCATCATCATCATCACTCACGTCTCCCCCTAGCCCCTGTCCTGTATGTTATGGTAGCTGTAATCATCATCATCATCATCATCACTCACGTCTCCTCCTAGTCCTGTATGTTATGGTAGCTGTAATCATCATCATCATCACTCACGTCTCCTCCTAGCCCCTGTCCTGTATGTTATGGTAGCTGTAATCATCATCATCACTCACGTCTCCTCCTAGTCCTGTATGTTATGGTAGCTGTAATCATCATCATCACTCACGTCTCCTCCTAGCCCCTGTCCTGTATGTTATGGTAGCTGTAATCATCATCATCATCACTCACGTCTCCTCCTAGCCCCTGTCCTGTATGTTAGGGTAGCTGTAATCATCATCATCATCATCATCATCACTCACGTCTTCTCCTAGCCCCTGTCCTGTATGTTATGGTAGCTGTAATCATCATCATCATCACTCACGTCTCCTCCTAGCCCCTGTCCTGTATGTTATGGTAGCTGTAATCATCATCATCATCACTCACGTCTTCTCCTAGCCCCTGTCCTGTATGTTATGGTAGCTGTAATCATCATCATCACTCACGTCTCCTCCTAGCCCCTGTCCTGTATGTTATGGTAGCTGTAATCATCATCATCATCATCATCACTCACGTCTCCCCCTAGCCCCTGTCCTGTATGTTATGGTAGCTGTAATCATCATCATCATCACTCACGTCTCCCCCTAGCCCCTGTCCTGTATGTTATGGTAGCTGTAATCATCATCATCATCACTCACGTCTCCTCCTAGTCCTGTCCTGTATGTTATGGTAGCTGTAATCATCATCATCACTCACGTCTCCCCCTAGCCCCTGTCCTGTATGTTATGGTAGCTGTAATCATCATCATCATCACTCACGTCTCCTCCTAGTCCTGTCCTGTATGTTATGGTAGCTGTAATCATCATCATCATCACTCACGTCTCCTCCTAGCCCCTGTCCTGTATGTTATGGTAGCTGTAATCATCATCATCACTCACGTCTCCCCCTAGCCCCTGTCCTGTATGTTATGGTAGCTGTAATCATCATCATCACTCACGTCTCCTCCTAGCCCCTGTCCTGTATGTTATGGTAGCTGTAATCATCATCATCATCACTCACGTCTCCTCCTAGCCCCTGTCCTGTATGTTATGGTAGCTGTAATCATCATCATCATCATCATCATCACTCACGTCTCCTCCTAGTCCTGTCCTGTATGTTATGGTAGCTGTAATCATCATCATCACTCACGTCTCCCCCTAGCCCCTGTCCTGTATGTTAGGGTAGCTGTAATCATCATCATCATCACTCACGTCTCCTCCTAGTCCTGTCCTGTATGTTATGGTAGCTGTAATCATCATCATCACTCACGTCTCCTCCTAGCCCCTGTCCTGTATGTTATGGTAGCTGTAATCATCATCATCACTCACGTCTCCTCCTAGCCCCTGTCCTGTATGTTATGGTAGCTGTAATCATCATCATCATCACTCACGTCTCCTCCTAGCCCCTGTCCTGTATGTTATGGTAGCTGTAATCATCATCATCATCACTCACGTCTCCTCCTAGTCCTGTCCTGTATGTTATGGTAGCTGTAATCATCATCATCACTCACGTCTCCTCCTAGCCCCTGTCCTGTATGTTATGGTAGCTGTAATCATCATCATCATCATCACTCACGTCTCCCCCTAGCCCCTGTCCTGTATGTTATGGTAGCTGTAATCATCATCATCATCACTCACGTCTCCTCCTAGCCCCTGTCCTGTATGTTATGGTAGCTGTAATCATCATCATCACTCACGTCTCCCCCTAGCCCCTGTCCTGTATGTTATGGTAGCTGTAATCATCATCATCATCACTCACGTCTCCTCCTAGCCCCTGTCCTGTATGTAATGGTAGCTGTAATCATCATCATCATCACTCACGTCTCCTCCTAGCCCCTGTCCTGTATGTTATGGTAGCTGTAATCATCATCATCATCACTCACGTCTCCCCCTAGTCCTAATGCTTTCTGAATGGAAAAGGATCCGCTCAGATTGCATCAGTTTGCCTCCGGTCAGTCACCATTCTGCTCTGGAGGCGGACACCAAAACGCTGCTGACGACGTTTTCACTGACTTTCAATGTAAGTCAGGACAGATCCGTTTTGACTTAGATTTTTTTTAAAAAGAATAATGCAAACGGATCCGTCCTCCATTGACTTTCAATGGTGTTCAAGACGGATCCGTCATGGCTATAGAAGACATAATACAACCGGATCCATTCATGACGGATGCATGCGGTTGTATTATTGTAACAGAAGCGTTTTTGCAGATCCATGACGGATCCGCAAGAAACGCTAGTGTGAAAGTAGCCATAGAGTGTACTATAGCTTACTAGATATCCTGCTGCATCATCGTCTCCTCCTCTATGTTCTATAGATATATTGGATGATTCCCTGATACTTTATTCTTCATCCTGTGTCATCACTGAGCATCATTATTTTCTGTCACCTACTGTTCCTATTCGGTATATATGTTGTATGATCCTTTTGATATTTCATGCCATCATTGTTTTTTCCTATTTTCCCTGGCTTATAGTGTTCCTTCTTTCCATCTCTTTTCCTGCTGTATAATGATGTCCACCATCATCTTCCATATCCTCCAATAGCCTTGTCCTGTGCATGAATGTGCTTTCCCTATTCAAGCAGAGACATTGGGTTTACAGGAAATTCACAGCCTTATAACAGAAGATGAAGAAGGACATGAGGTATATGACCAAGACTATATTAAACCTTACTTTGGAGATCATCTACTTGCTGACTGGAGAGGTGAGTCATTCAGGGAATTTTATCATGGGACTATAACAGTCAAAAGGGCTCACAAACCTTCATCTTCGCTTTTAGGATTATGTGCCTGCAAGGAATTCCGAAAACTGTGTACCAACCACCATCCATACCCAGGTGTCAGATGGACGTAGCAGGGTACATAAGAAAAACAACGAACAGAAAATACTACAACTCACCAGTAAGATCATGGTGCTGCTGACTGGAGAGGTGAGCGCTGCTGGCAGGGCTGGAAAATGACAGAGTTAGGCCCCTTTCACACGACGTGACGGATTAGGTCCGGATGCGTTCAGGGTGCGTTCAGTGAAACTCGCACCATTTTGCAAGCAAGTTCAGTCAGTTTTGTCTGCGGTTGCGTTTAGTTGTTCAGTTTTTTCCGTCGTGCGTGCAATGCGTTTTGATGCGTTTTTCACGCGCGTGATAAAAAACTGAAGGTTTACAAACAACATCTCTTAGCAACCCTCAGTGAAAAACGCATCGCACCCGCACTTGCTTGCGGATGCAATGCGTTTTTCACGCAGCCCCATTCACTTCTATGCGTGAAAAGCGCAGAATATAGAACATGCTGCGATTTTTACGCAACGCAGAACTGATGCGTGAAAAACAACGCTCATGTACACAGACCCATTGAAATGAATGGGTCAGGATTTAGTGCGGGTGCTATGCGTTCACGTCACGCATTGCACCCGCGTGAAAAACTCGCTCGTGTGAAAGGGGCCTAAAGCTGGCCATCCATATTAGTTGTATGGTAGTGAAGCCACTGATTTTAACAGAACCAGGTGACCATCTAATGCAGGGGTGGCCAATCTTACAGACACAAAGAGCCAAAAAACAACAACATATGACTACCAGGAGCCACAAGCTATACATTTACACAAGAGTCACCGTATTTTTCGCCCTACAAGATGCACCTAGGTTTTAACAAAGAAAAATAAGAGAAAAAAAATATTTTTTATCTGATCTGAGGTCTGATAAAAATATTTTCTTCTTATTTTTCATTAGCAGAGAAAAAAAGAAAAAATATATTTTTCATCAGACCTCAGATCAGACTCCTAAATCAGATCCCCAATCCTCAACTGACCTAAAATAAGATCCCCAAACCTCATCATACCTCCAAATCAGACCCCCAAAATAAGACCCCCAATGCTCGGATCAGACAACTCAAATCAGACTCCAATTTCAGACCCTCATTGCTCAGATCTCCCCCCTCTCAGATCTGACCCCCCCATGCTCAGCCCTGACCAACCCATGCTCAAACAAGACCCCCATGCTCAGATCTGCCCCCCTATGCTCAGATCTGCCTTCCATGCTCAAATCTTAACCCCGATGCTCAGATCTTCCCCCCATGCTCAGATCTGACCCTCGTGCTCAAATCAGACCCCCATTGCTCAGATCAGGATCCCCCATGCTCAGATCAGAACCTCCCATGCTTAGCTCAGACCCCCATGCTCAGTTCTATAATAAATAAATAAAATCTTGTCCCTTTCCTGATCAGGCACTGGGCACCTGCTACTCTGCAGGTCTGACACGCTCTCCACTGTGACCTGATGAGCACAACGTCAGGTCATAGTGCGTGTCTCCATGTAGTACGTTCTCACACTGTGTGCATCAGGACGTAGTGGAGAGTGAGCTGGAGCTGCAAAGTAGCAACAGTGCCCGATCAGGAAAAGAGATCTGAGCATAGAGTGGAGAGTGAGCTGCCTGACTGCTTCCCGGCTCCACAGCTAGAGCCTCACTTGAAGAAGCAAAGAGCCACATGCGGCTCAAGAGCCACAGGTTGGCCACCCCTGATCTAATGTGTGCTTACTAAGGATCAGGCATGTTAGATTTAAAGAGAACCTGTCACCATAAAAATGCAGTGTAAGTTACCAGCATCATGTTATAGAGCAGGAGGAGCTGAGCAGATTGATATATACACTACTCAAAAAGATAGGGATATTTGGCTTTCGGGTAAAATTTATGGGAAACGTAAAACGTTCACGCTACAGTGATATTATATCATGAAAGGAGGACATTTAAGTAGAAGCATGCAATGGTGATTTCCTCATCTCAAACAACAGTGGTGGGTATACCTCTACAAAAAATGTCAGTCTCAATAACTTGTCATGTGGCCTTGAGTAGGGATCGACCGATTATCGGTTTGGCCGATATTATCGGCCGATATTGAGGATTTAGAACGTTATCGGTATCGGCATCTATTTTGCCGATATTCAGATAACGTATTGGGAACACAGAACGCGCTGCTCTCAGCGCTCTCTGTGTTCCCTCCGCAGCACAGGGGAGAAGGAAGCCGTGTCTCCCTCCCCCTGTGCTGCTGCCGCCAATGAGAGGAGAGAACATAGAGGAGGGGCGGGGCTGTGGCCGCTGCGCCACCAATGAAGATAAGCCTTTCATTCATTCATATACAGGAGGCGGGAGCTGGCTGCAGAATCACATAGCCGGCTCCCGACCTCTATGAACTGTAGCTGCGATCCGCGGTAGTTAACTCCTCAGGTGCCGCGGATCGCAGCTACAGTTCATAGAGGTCGGGAGCCGGCTATGTGATTCTGCAGCCAGCATGATTGAGAGACTTATCTTCATTGGTGGCGCAGTGCGCCCCCCCCCCCCCAAGCCCCCCAGTATGAATCATTGGTGGCGCAGTGCCCCCCCCCCATCCCAATCCCGGCCAATAGTAAAAACATTGGTGGCGCAGTGCGCCCCCCCCCCCCCCCCCCCACCCAGTATTACTCATTGGTGGCAGTGGCCACAGGATCCCCTCTCCCGTGCTCCTCCGATCGGAGCCCCAGCTGTGTAAGCCTGGAGCTCCGATCGGTTACCATGGCAGCCAGGACGCTATTGAAGCCCTGCCTGCCATGTTCAGCTCCCTGCTGCTGTGTGCACTATGCACAGAGCAGCAGGGACAGTGTGAGCTCCTATTCACCCTGATAGAGATCTATCAGGGGGAATAGGACAAGGGTTCTAGTCCCTAAGGGGGCTAAAAGTTAGTAAAAAAAAAAACACAAAAAATATTAAGTATAAATGGAAAAGATTTATAAAAAAAAAAAAAAAAATACACATTAACAATAAACAAAAAAAATATACATTAACAATAAACCAAAAAAATACACATTAACAATAAACATTAATTTTCAGCAGATTTGTGTAGGAATTTTTTTTTTTTCTCAAAAATGAAAATTCCCAGAATATCGGTATAAATTATCGGCTATCGGCCTGAAAGTTCACAAATTATCGGTATCGGTATCGGCCCTAAAAAATCAATATCGGTCGATCCCTAGCCTTGAGCATCAATTACAGCTTGACAACAACGTCTCATGCTGTTCACAAGTCGACTTATTGTCTGCTCAGTCATGGCAGCCCTCAGGTCATTGAGGTTCTGGGGTTACGAGCCTCTACACGGCAACTTAGCTGATCACATAGGTTTTCAATGGGAATCAGGCCTGGAGAAAGTACCAGACACTTTATTTGAGATACCCCAGTCTCCAGCGGCCATTTCCTAATGATGCGACCTCAGTAAGCTGACGCATTGTCATCCATGAAATTAGGCCTGTGTTGTTCATGCAGAGGCACAATGACTGGATTAATGATGTTATTCAAATAGTATGGGCTTCTTACTGTACCATTCGCAAGGTGTAGGGCGGTTCTGTATTGACTAGACACACCTGCCCACATTGTAACACCACCACTAGGGATGAGCGAATCGACTTTGGATGAAACATCCAAAGTCGATTCACATAATACTTTGTTTGAATACTGTACAGAGCAAGCGCTTTGTACAGTATTAGAATGTATTGGCTCAGATGAGCCAAAGTTAATTCTTTGCAAAGTCTCGTGAGACTTTGCGTAATAGCTTCATAAATTAATTTCTACTGTAAAAAAAACATTTCCTGAACTCGGGTTCAGTTCGCTCATCTCTAAGCACCACCACCAAAGGTAAACAGTGGCTGATGCATGGCGATCTCCTTGACGTCTCCAAGATCATTGGTGGCCATCATTTCTGCTCAGCGTAAATCGACCTTCATCAGTGAACAGCACTCGGGCCCACTGGTCTTTTGTCCAGCATAGATGCTCCTTGGCCCGTGCAAGACTATGACGCCTGTGCCTGGTGGTGTGGTCAGGTACCCTTGCAGGTCGTCTAGCACGCAGACCTCGCTGATGTAAATGTTTTTGAATGGTCTGACATGACACTTGGTTGCCTTTCACCTCCATTAAAGGGGTTGTCCGGGTTCAGAACTGAACCCGGACATACCCATATTTTCATCCAGGCAGCCCCCCTGATGTTAGCATCAGAGCATCTCATGCTCCGATGCGCTCTCTTGCCCTGCGCTAGATCGTGCGCTAGATCGCTCTTTTGTTTACAATAACACTGCCGAGCGGAAACTTCCACCCGGCAGTGTGTTCGGTGACGTCACCGGCTCTGAAGGGCTTGCTTTAGCGCTGCCCTAGCCGTTTTACTGGCTAGGGCATTGCTAAAGCCTGCCCATCTGTGCTGGTGACGTCACCGGGCTTCCTGGCAGCCCTATTGTCATGACCGGCGTCACGCAAAGGGAGGGAAATGGGAAGGCCCTGTCCAAGGGAGAGGAAAAGGTGGTGACCCCTGACTTACCTTGAGGCTGGCACCTGACTGCCCTGACGTCCCTAGACGGGTTCCTCACCCGTACGCCGATCACGTGCCTAAACCCTGGCTTTCCCTAAGATGAGCCCTACGTAGTGAACAGGGCGGTGGGATCACTAGTCCGCACCACTGACACTAAAGGAAAACACCAAGGAGAGGACAGACAATACAGACAAAACATATAATCCCAGGTGGGCGACAACAGCAGACAACAAAAGCCCAACAGGGATCCGGAGGGTAACACTCTGGAACAACAACCAGGGATCTCAGCTACTCAGCTCCAGTGGGTCAGTATAGAAGTCCAGGCAGGAAGCTCTATATCTGGCAACCAGAGAAGTGGGAGAGGGGAATATAAGGAGGTTGGGAGTGCTGGACAAGTAACAGCTGAGGAGAAGAAGCTACGGATCCCTGAGTGAGCCAAAAAGGGTTGCAAGGCAAACCCAGAAAGCTACCATTAAGAAACAGCACTATCTTTATACATAGAGCGCGCAGCCACCCACTGCGACTTCCTGACCCCGGGTATAACGGAGTCAGACGTGGCTCTTGACACCCTCGTGACAGTACCCCCCTTTCCACGAGGGGCCTCCGAACACTCAGGACTAGGTCTCTCAGGATGAGAGGCATGAAAAGCCAGAACTAACCTGTCGGCGTTTACCACAGACGCTGGAACCCACATTCTTTCCTCGGGACCGTAACCCCTCCAATGCACAAGATATTAAAGAGAGCGGCGGACCCGACAAGAATCAACAATTTTGGATATTTGAAACTCTAGATTACCATCCACAATAACAGGAGGGGGTGGCAGCGGTGAATGTCATGACCGGTGTAAGGAAAATCTTATTCTCTTCCCTAACGGTGTGTCCCTTAACACATGATTTCAGTGGCCAGCTTGAATTAAGCCTTACCGGTACCGGGAGAATGAATTAGATGGAGACCAAAAACACGTGTCTGTCACAAGCAGACAGCTGAGAGGCTCTGACAGGAGCCGTTCAGATCCTCCCCCTTGAGTTTCTTTGTTTTGGTTTCTGTTCCTCACCTCGTTAGGCTATCTCAGCTGTCATGCAGTCAGACTCATTACCTCCCTTTATATTCTCCCCCATAAGGTAGTTGGGTGTGGCTGATACTACTTCCTGGAATGAGTGTGCATGCTGACTTCAGCTCCCAGCTCCCAGCTCCCAGCTCCCAGCTCCCAGCTCCCAGCTCCCAGTTCACAGTCGTCTTCAGATAAGTGCTGTTTTGTATTTATGATTTTCTGTTGTCTGGATCCAGGTGACCCTGACTCCCTCCGTGTCTGTGTAGGGAGCCGGTGGTCGTGTCCCCTCACTATTGTAGGGCCTTCAGGTTAAGATAGCCGAGGTACGTGGATATGCGCCCATTCACCTTTAGAGTGGTCGCATAGGCTGAGCATTAAGGGAGAGCGGCAGGTCGATTGCAGGGGTCTCCCTTTATGTTCCTTAGTTGTGGATCCAGTGAGTCATCATTTGTTATTTGTATCATCTTGTTTCCTGTACACCATCCGCGACATTATCAGCCACCAAAACCGTCTCAAGCATGGATCCGGTTTCACTTTTGGCTGAACGCTTCCAGGGTCTTTCATTGGAGGTAGCTGATCTCCGTAAGACTTTTTCTCAGTTTCAAGTGACCGGTTCAGCTTGCGTTCATGGAGTTTGTGCTGAGCCTAAGATTTCGCTCCCGGATACGTTTTCCGGGGGTAGTGAGAATTTTGTACGTTTTAGAGAGGCTTGCAAACTCCATTTTCGCCTTCTTCCCCATTCTTCCGGTGATGAAGAACGGAGGGTGGGGATCATTATATCGCTGCTCAGGGGTAATGCTCAGTCCTGGGCCTTTTCCCTGCCGGAGGGGGCACAACCCCTCCGTTCAGTGGATGAATTCTTTTTAGCCCTGGGTCAGATATATGATGATCCGGATCGTATTGCTCTGGCTGAGTCTAGACTACGTCTGTTATGCCAGGGTAAACAATCCGCAGAGATATACTGCTCAGAATTTCGGAGATGGGCAGCAGATACGGGTTGGAATGATGCTGCACTCCGAAGTCAATTTTGCTATGGTCTTTCTGAGGGATTGAAAGATGCATTTGCCTTTCATGAAAGACCTACCTCCTTGAATTCTGCTATGTCTCAGGCTGTTCGTATTGACAGGCGTCTTAGAGAAAGAGGAGAGATTTCTCCTTCTTGTCATGCTCAGTCCCGGGACAGTGCACCGGTGTCATTCTGTGCACAGGGGTCTCAGTCGCTGTCAGCCCCTTCTGAGCAGGAGCCCATGCAGCTGGGGTTGATTGCCTCTGACAATAGAGGATTCAGCCCGCAGGGGAGGGTTTGCTTTTGTTGTGGAGGTATAAATCATCTGGCAAATGTTTGTCCCTCTAGGAGATTCAGGCAGTTTTCTGGGAGTAATAAAGAGACAAAAAGGAGGAAATCTTTTAAGAATATTCCGTCTGTTACTATTGGCAGGGTTGAGGCGGAAATTGAAGAATTGTCTTTTGCTTGTAGTTCCCGTTTTGTCCTGCCTGCTAGGGTGGCGCTAGAGAGCAAGAGCATTTTTTGTGAGATTTTTGTGGATAGTGGAGCAGCTGTCAACCTCATTGATAACCAATTTGCAATAACTCATGGTTTCCAGGTTTGCACTTTGCGAAAAAATATTCCTGTTTTTTCTATTGATTCAGCTCCACTTTCTCAGAAATCATTAAAGGGCATAGTTCACAATATCCGTTTAATTGTGAATGATACTCATGTTGAGGATGTGTCATGTTTCGTCCTTAGCGGTTTGCCTACTCCTCTAGTGTTGGGGCTACCCTGGCTCTCTAAACATAACCCCACCATTGATTGGCCAGCGAGGCAAATAAATGGTTGGAGTGACTTTTGCAGAGAGAATTGCCTCATAACATCTATTTCTGAGGTTTCTACTAAAACTGTACCACCTTTCCTCTCTGAATTTTTGGATGTTTTCTCTGAGAGTGGAGTTCAGGATTTGCCTCCGCACAGGGAGTATGATTGCCCTATTGATCTCATCCCAGGTGCCAAGCTGCCTAAATCTCGTTTATACAATCTTTCCCAACCTGAGAGGGTCGCGATGCGTGCTTATATCTCTGAGAGTCTGAGAAAAGGACACATACGACCCTCAAAGTCACCTGTTGCCGCTGGTTTTTTCTTTGTTAAGAAAAAAGATGGTTCTTTAAGACCTTGTCTGGATTTCAGGGAGCTGAACAGTATCACTATTCGTGATCCGTATCCGCTTCCTTTAATCCCAGATTTGTTTAACCAGGTTGTTGGGGCGAAAGTCTTTTCCAAATTAGACCTAAGAGGGGCATACAACCTGGTTAGGGTCAGAGAAGGAGACGAATGGAAGACGGCTTTTAATACCCCTGAGGGCCATTTTGAGAATTTAGTTATGCCTTTTGGTTTGATGAATGCCCCAGCCGTTTTTCAGCATTTCGTCAACAGCATTTTTTATCATTTAATGGGAAAATTTGTATTAGTGTATTTGGATGACATTTTGATTTTTTCTCCTGATTTCAAAACTCATAAGGAACACTTATGTCAGGTCTTACTCATCCTGCGGGAGAATAAATTATACGCGAAACTGGAAAAATGTGTGTTTGCGGTTCCAGAGATCCAATTTCTGGGGTTTCTTGTCTCCGCTTCTGGTTTTCGCATGGACCCCGAGAAGGTCCGCGCTGTGCTTGAGTGGGAGCTTCCTGAGAATCAGAAGGCGCTGATGCGTTTTTTGGGCTTTGCTAATTATTACAGGAAATTTATTTTGAATTATTCCTCTGTTGTTAAACCACTCACTGATATGACCAGAAAGGGGGTAGATTTTTCTTCCTGGTCGGTAGAGGCGCGTAAGGCCTTTTCTGATATCAAGGAGAGTTTTGCTTCCGCTCCCATCCTAGTACAACCTGATGTTTCCTTACCCTTCATAGTTGAGGTTGATGCTTCTGAGGTGGGGGTGGGGGCGGTCTTGTCTCAGGGTTCCTCTCCTGCCAAATGGCAACCGTGTGCCTTTTTCTCAAAGAAGCTCTCCTCCGCAGAGAGAAATTATGATGTGGGAGATAGGGAATTGTTGGCCATCAAGTTGGCTTTTGAGGAATGGCGCCATTGGCTAGAGGGAGCCAGACACCCTATTACCGTGTTTACTGACCATAAAAATCTGGCCTACTTGGAGTCAGCCAAGCGTTTGAACCCGAGACAGGCCAGATGGTCTTTGTTCTTTTCAAGGTTTAATTTTGTTGTTACGTTCCGCCCTGGGGTTAAGAATGTGAAGGCAGATGCCCTGTCGCGTTGTTTCCCGGGAGGTGGGAATTTTGAAGACCCGGGTCCCATTTTGGCTGAAGGTGTGGTGGTCTCTGCTCTTTTTCCTGAATTGGAGGCAGAGGTGCAGGCAGCCCAGTCAGAAGCTCCTGATCTTTGTCCTCCTGGGAGGTTGTTTGTGCCTCTCGCTTTGAGACACAAGATTTTTAAAGAACACCATGATACGGTCCTTGCTGGGCACCCGGGGACAAGAGCCACACTGGATCTCATTGCTCGGAGATTCTGGTGGCCTGCGCTTCGTAAGTCAGTTGAGGGTTTTGTGGCAGCTTGCGAGACTTGCGCTCGTGCCAAGGTCCCTCACTCACGGCCATCAGGTCCTCTCCTTCCTTTGCCCATTCCTTCCCGTCCTTGGACACATCTGTCCATGGACTTCATAACGGACTTGCCTCGTTCCTCGGGGAAGTCTGTGATTCTGGTGGTGGTGGACCGTTTTAGCAAAATGGTGCACTTTATCCCTTTTCCCGGTTTGCCCAATGCTAAGACGCTGGCGCAGGCATTTGTTGACCACATTGTCAAATTGCATGGGATTCCTTCTGACATAGTCTCTGATAGGGGCACGCAGTTTGTTTCCAGATTCTGGAAGGCTTTCTGTTCTCGCTTGGGGGTTCGCTTGTCATTCTCTTCTGCTTTCCATCCGCAGTCGAATGGCCAGACAGAGCGTGTCAATCAGAATCTGGAGACATATCTGCGCTGTTTTGTGGCGGAGAATCAGGAGGATTGGTGTTCGTTTTTGTCCCTTGCTGAGTTTGCTTTAAATAACCGTCGTCAGGAGTCCTCTGATAAGTCACCATTTTTTGGTGCATATGGGTTTCATCCGCAGTTTGGGACTTTCTCTGGAGAGGGCTCTTCTGGTTTGCCTGATGAGGACAGATTCTCCTCGTCTTTGTCATCTATTTGGCAAAATATTCAGGATAATCTAAAGAATATGAGTGAGAGATATAAGCGTGTGGCGGATAAGAGACGTATGCCTGGTCCGGACCTGAATGTTGGTGATTTGGTGTGGCTGTCTACCAAGAATATCAAATTGAAGGTTCCCTCCTGGAAGTTGGGTCCTAGGTTTATTGGGCCTTACAAGATCCTGTCTGTCATCAATCCTGTTGCCTACCGTCTTGATCTTCCTCAGACTTGGAAGATCCATAATGTTTTCCATAAGTCCTTATTGAAACCTTATGTTCAACCTATTGTACCTTCTCCTTTGCCTCCTCCTCCGATTATGGTTGATGGGAATCTTGAATTTCAGGTCTCTAGGATTGTGGATTCTCGTCTTGTCCGCGGTTCCCTCCAGTACCTCGTTCATTGGGAGGGTTATGGTCCTGAGGAGAGGATGTGGCTCCCAGTGACGGACATTAAGGCCTCTCGCCTCATCAGGGCTTTCCATAGGTCCCATCCTGAGAAGGTGGGCCCTGAGTGTCCGGAGTCCACTCCTAGAGGGAGGGGTACTGTCACAAGCAGACAGCTGAGAGGCTCTGACAGGAGCCGTTCAGATCCTCCCCCTTGAGTTTCTTTGTTTTGGTTTCTGTTCCTCACCTCGTTAGGCTATCTCAGCTGTCATGCAGTCAGACTCATTACCTCCCTTTATATTCTCCCCCATAAGGTAGTTGGGTGTGGCTGATACTACTTCCTGGAATGAGTGTGCATGCTGACTTCAGCTCCCAGCTCCCAGCTCCCAGCTCCCAGCTCCCAGCTCCCAGTTCACAGTCGTCTTCAGATAAGTGCTGTTTTGTATTTATGATTTTCTGTTGTCTGGATCCAGGTGACCCTGACTCCCTCCGTGTCTGTGTAGGGAGCCGGTGGTCGTGTCCCCTCACTATTGTAGGGCCTTCAGGTTAAGATAGCCGAGGTACGTGGATATGCGCCCATTCACCTTTAGAGTGGTCGCATAGGCTGAGCATTAAGGGAGAGCGGCAGGTCGATTGCAGGGGTCTCCCTTTATGTTCCTTAGTTGTGGATCCAGTGAGTCATCATTTGTTATTTGTATCATCTTGTTTCCTGTACACCATCCGTGACAGTGTCTTTCTCTGATCCATTCTGGTTTATTCACAGCTGGCAAACAGTTTTAATAGAGGGGGTTGAGCTTCCTTTACATCCAATCATATGTTAGCATTAGTATTTGACCAATAGTATGGTCACACATAAGCTCTGCATTAACATCATAGCTGACTCCTAGTAACAGCATTTGACCAATCAGGTATATACACATAGGCTAGCAGACACTTGAGTCAGATGTCCTTTTATGGCTAGAAGGCTGTTCATACTTTCAACATGTATGGATTTCATGAAACAGTTTAAGGAAGTGTCTCACATTCCATAGGGGGAGGGAGGTTTTGTAGTGCACTAACCAAATGTAATACACGTGGCTAAATAAGACAAAATGGAGTCACATATATCCCATCAACCGGCGTCACGCAAAGGGAGGGAAATGGGAAGGCCCTGTCCAAGGGAGAGGGAAAGGTGGTGACCCCTGACTCACCTTGAGGCTGGCACCTGACTGCCCTGACGTCCCTAGACGGGTTCCTCACCCGTACGCCGATCACGTGCCTAAACCCTGGCTTTCCCTAAGATGAGCCCTATGTAGTGAACAGGGCGGTGGGATCACTAGTCCGCACCACTGACACTAAAGGAAAACACCAAGGAGAGGACAGACAATACAGACAAAACATATAATCCCAGGTGGGCGACAACAGCAGACAACAAAAGCCCAACAGGGATCCGGAGGGTAACACTCTGGAACAACAACCAGGGATCTCAGCTACTGAGCTCCAGTGGGTCAGTATAGAAGTCCAGGCAGGAAGCTCTATATCTGGCAACCAGAGAAGTGGGAGAGGGGAATATAAGGAGGTTGGGAGTGCTGGGCAAGTAACAGCTGAGGAGAAGAAGCTACGGATCCCTGAGTGAGCCAAAAAGGGTTGCAAGGCAAACCCAGAAAGCTACCATTAAGAAACAGCACTATCTTTATACATAGAGCGCGCAGCCACCCACTGCGACTTCCTGACCCCGGGTATAACGGAGTCAGACGTGGCTCTTGACACCCTCGTGACAGTACCCCCCTTTCCACGAGGGGCCTCCGAACACTCAGGACTAGGTCTCAGGATGAGAGGCATGAAAAGCCAGAACTAACCTGTCGGCGTTTACCACAGACGCTGGAACCCACATTCTTTCCTCGGGACCGTAACCCCTCCAATGCACAAGATATTGAAGAGAGCGGCGGACCCGACAAGAATCAACAATTTTGGATATTTGAAACTCTAGATTACCATCCACAATAACAGGAGGGGGTGGCAGCGGTGAATGTCATGACCGGCGTCACGCAAAGGGAGGGAAATGGGAAGGCCCTGTCCAAGGGAGAGGGAAAGGTGGTGACCCCTGACTCACCTTGAGGCTGGCACCTGACTGCCCTGACGTCCCTAGACGGGTTCCTCACCCGTACGCCGATCACGTGCCTAAACCCTGGCTTTCCCTAAGATGAGCCCTACGTAGTGAACAGGGCGGTGGGATCACTAGTCCGCACCACTGACACTAAAGGAAAACACCAAGGAGAGGACAGACAATACAGACAAAACATATAATCTCAGGTGGGCGACAACAGCAGACAACAAAAGCCCAACAGGGATCCAGAGGGTAACGCTCTGGAACAACAACAACCAGGGATCTCAGCTACTCAGCTCCAGTGGGTCAGTATAGAAGTCCAGGCAGGAAGCTCTATATCTGACAACCAGAGAAGTGGGAGAGGGGAATATAAGGAGGTTGGGAGTGCTGGACAAGAAACAGCTGAGGAGAAGAAGCTACGGATCCCTGAGTGAGCCAAAAAGGGTTGCAAGGCAAACCCAGAAAGCTACCATTAAGAAACAGCACTATCTTTATACATAGAGCGCGCAGCCACCCGCTGCGACTTCCTGACCCCGGGTATAACGGAGTCAGACGTGGCTCTTGACACCCTCGTGACACCTATGGAGAGCCCGTTTCGTCACCGGAACTCCTGAAAATGCCTTTGCCCTGCGCGATTTAGCGCAGGGCAAAGGAGAGCATTGGAGCATGAACTGCTCCAATGCTCAAGTCAGGGGGGCTGCATTGGTGAAAATTGAGGTATGTTCGGGTTCAGCTCTGAACCCAGACAACCCAATTAAATGTGCCTGGAGTTGTGTGGCATTCATCATCCGGTTCCACAGGGAAATGATCATCAGTCGGGATGTGGGCAAAGGACATCCACTTCTATGCCTTTCTGTGACTTTTCCAGTCTCTGTATCTCTGTTGCAACCTGCTGATGACACTCTAAGCTCAGTGGCCACTTCTGTCTGAGAACATCCTGATGAAACGTCACAATGGCGAGGTACTGTTGAAAAATTGTTAGGTGTCGTCTTGGTCTCGTGATGTCAAATTGTGAACAGCATGAGGAGAAGGACTGTGTAAATACCAGTTCTAATTGAAGCAGATAATTTATTGGGCGATTCATGGATAAAACACCTGTTTGAATTTTTCTATTAAGCTCCTACATTGAACAGTTGGACGTGTGCATTTAAAATTTTAGAGAAGGTCACATTAAGTTAAATTTCACCCACAAGCCAAATATCCCTAACGTTTTGTGAGTAGTTTATATAATTTTGTTGGAAAAGATTCAGTAGAACGTCTATTTTATTCTATTTAATTCATTTATATTCCTGCTCATTCTGGGCTTTGAAGTCAAGGAGGTGGTGATTGACAGCTATTTCTGTTTGGATAGTCCTATAGGGAAGGCTTTCAATCACTGATAGGACTGATTCCTTGATTTCAAAGCCCAGAGTGAGCAGGAATGTAAATGAATGAAATACTGAATCTTTTCCTATAAAACTATATATCAATCTGCTCAGCTCCTCCATGTTCAACATGATAGATTCCCTTTAAAGCATATATATGGAAAGATTGGGAACTATTGATACTGACAGCTATCTCATGTGTATGACCAGCCTAACGGCAAGGAAGGTATCTGGATGATGATTATATCATTGTGTATATCAGGTTCCTATAAGGTGTCAGGATGTCGCTGTCTATTTCTCCATGGAGGAGTGGGAATATGTAGAAGAACACAAGGATCTGTACAAGGACATCACAATGGAGAATCACCAGCCGATCACCTCATTATCTGGTAAGAGGAGAATTGATCTCTCTTGTGCATGAACATATAAAGATGTCTGCTTGAAATAAAGATCCTTTTGAGCAGTAAATTAGTAGGTTGACATTGTCCTTAGAACTTTATGATGAAAAGTCTCTCATTTATTATCGCTGTCTCACTGTTGCTTTCCAATCTGACTCTGTGATTTAGAAAACACATATTGATAATTGGGTTAACTCGGTGGATGCATTCATAGAAGACAGTCGTGAGGTATAGACCAGTGCATGGAGCTAACAGAAAGCTTCAAAGGACATTGACCTTTCAAGCTTGACCACTAAAACTATTAAAGGGGTTGTCCTGTACATCTCTTCAGAGCTAAGACCGCATGTAGGAGCCCCTCTTCCCCATGAGTACCAGTGTAAAAAGGCTGCAGCATCCATAACTTTCCTTTCTCTAAAGCACACAGATTATACACAGAAATACAATTATATTGATCATTCAGTGGAGATAATTTGCACAGTTAATGGACATGCTGTGGGTTTTCATTATACTTTACAGATTTTGTTCCACTGCATATATGTGCATGAGGAATAATACACAACATTCACTTGCATTAGCTGTGAAATCTTGACAGATTCTGTCAGGATTTAGGTGGAGAATCTGCAACTAAGTCCCAAAAGAATCCTAAATATGTGAACATGGCCAAACAATATATTTACTTGTCTTGCAGTGTACATATTTCTACAACTGGACCTAGTTTGTCTATATGACTACTTATTGTCTTGTCTTTCAGATGTCCTTCAGGCCATATATATAGGTGGAAGATCTTACTACCTTAATTCCTCATTGGATTCTATGAATGAGCACAGTAATTCCATTAATATCCAGGCTGCAAACCATTCGTCATATGATCCAAACACAGTCAATCTGGAAAGTGCTACTGAGACACCGACTTTTTGTGAAGCAACAAAAGTCATTAACACCTATGATTGTCCTCAATATCCTTCTATTTCTTTTAGTAAGGAACCAGACTTATGTTATAGACAAAGTCCCAGAGATGATGACATTTATACAGCCAAAGATCAGACACTACAAGATCCATTAACTTCCATTAAGGAGGAATCCATCTCCTTCACTGGTGAAGATCTCTCCAACATGAACTCACTTTCTGATGTTACTTATACACTTACACAAAATAAGGAGGAATCATTCTCATGCAATACAGATAAAATTGATGACATTTATAGTCCAGCAGATCACCCACAAGGTGATTCATCGCCTGTTATAAAGGCAAAACCAAGTTCACATCAACAAAATGTCAGTGCTGCATCTTCTAATGGCAACATCATACATCATATATCCGCTACTGGGGAGTATATTACATACTACCATAAAAATAAGCCAACAGAGAGACTCTTCTTCTGTTCAGAATGTGGTAAAACCTTCAATCGTAATTCACATCTCATAAGCCATCAAAGAAGTCACACGGGAGAAAAGCCATACTCTTGTCCTGAATGTGGTAAGCGGTTTATGAGGAGTTCACATTTAGTCAGGCATAAGAGAATTCACACAGGAGAAAAACCCCATTCATGTTCAGAGTGTGGGAAGCGCTTCATCACAACTTCAGATCTTGTGATACATCGGAGAACCCATACTGGAGAAAGACCCTATCATTGTTCAGAATGTGGGAAGAGCTTTGTCTGCAATTCTGTTCTTATCAAACACCTGAGAACTCACACAGGAGAGAAACGACATTGCTGTCCTGATTGCGGCAAGTATTTTACTACCAATGCCTATCTTGTTGTTCACCAGAGAATCCACACAGGAGAAAAACCATTTTCATGTACCCAATGTGGAAAGAGTTTTACTTGTAATTCCGTTCTTACCAAACATCAGAAGATCCACACAGAAAGGAGCAGCAAATCGAATCTTGTTAGACAAGATAGAATCCGGGCATGGCAAGCATTTTATCCTTGCCATCAATGTGGGAAAATTTTTGCAAATAACACACAATTTTTAAGTCACCAGGAAATTCACTTAAGAGAAGCATATACTGAATCACAACTTGATGGACACCAGACCAGTCATGAAGGAAAAAAATCAAATTTTTGTTGGAACTGTGGTAAATCTTTTGCCAGTAAAAGACATCTTGTTCTGCATCAGAGACGGCATATAGGCGAGAAGCCATATTCCTGCTCAAAGTGTAGTTAATGTTTCATGGAAAGAAGACATCTTACACGCCATTTAGAAAGTCACCAAAGATAGAAAATACAATCATTTATTATATGGTTCTACATTTTTGTACTGATACAATTATTCAGAATATGTTTCTCTATAAAGTTCAAATAGCAATTAATAAAAACAAAAAATATTAACAAAAATGTATTCTTTTTAATGGATGATCTTTTTATATCTTTTGCTTTTCTTTGAATGTTGTTTTATATCTTTTCCCAGGGTTTATTGGGACACACACAGAAAAACGGTACAGGCTTGCTCCCGTAATCAAAATAAGGCCCCTTTCACACGAGCGAGAATTCCGCGTGGGTGCAATGCGTGATGCGAATGCATTGCGCCCGCACGGAATTCGGACCCATTCATTTAAATGGGTCTGTGTACATGAGCGGTGGTTTTCACTTATCACTTTTGCGTTGTGTGAAAATCGCAGCATGTTCTATATTCTGCGATTTTCACACAACGCTGACCCCATAGAAGTGAATGGGGCTGCGTGAAAATCGCATCCGCAAGTAAGTGCGGATGCGATGCGATTTTCACGGATGGTTGCTAAGAGATGTTGTTTCTAAACATTCAGTTTTTTTATCACGTGTGTGCAAAACGCAGTAAATCACATTGCACCCACGCGATAAAAACTGAACGCGATTGCAAACAAAACTGAATGGTTTTGTTTGCGAAATTGCGCAGTTTTCACTGAACGCATCCAGACATGACCCGGGCACGCTCGTCTGCAAGGGGCCTAAGGCCCCTTTCACACAAGCGAGTTTTCCGCGCGGGTGCAATGCGTGACATGAACGCATAGCACCCGCACTGAATCCTGACCCATTCATTTCAATGTGTCTGTGTACCCACATCAGTTCTGTGTTGCGTGAAAAATGCATCATGCTCTGTATTCTGCGTTTCTCACACAGCCCTGGCCACATAGAAGTGAATGGGCCTTCAGTGAAAAATGCGATGCGTTTTTCACTGATGGTTGCTAAGAGATGTTGTTTGTAAACCTTCAGTTTTTTATCACACGCGTGAAAAAATGCATCAAAACACATTGCACCCACGTGGAAAAAACTGAACTGAACGCAATCGCAGACAAAACTGACTAAACTTACTCGCAAAATGGTGCGAATTTCACTGAACGCATCCGGAGCCAATCCGTCACTCTCGTGTGAAAGAGGCCTACCAGTTCATGGAAATAATAAAGAAACGGTGATACAGACTTCTCACCAGCTTGTAGGTTTTAAGCCAGAGATTCCACTCTGCAAAGTGGTCTTGTCCAGGGGTCTTTCTCTCAGACCAACACACACACCAGCTGCTCTCTGGCAGCGTGTCTCTTAATTAGTTTCTTTTCCATCTGCTTGAGGTAGGAACACCCGGGATGGAGTATGGGAGTGACCTTCCCACCCAACTCTTCAGTCGCTCCTAAATCCCGGACCCAAACTCCAGCTACCACAAACTCAGTGATCTAACATCACTGGTCACAACATCACTGTATCACTAAGAGTAGCAGCCTCAGTAATACATACCTGCCATCTATGACTTCACCCATTGAATGTCTACAATATACAGTGGATCTAAAAAGTCTACACACCCCTGTTAAAATGTCAGGTTTCTGTGATGTAAAAAAAATGAGACAAAGATAAATCATTTCAGAACTTTTTCCACCTTTAATGTGACATATAAACTGTACCACTCAATTGAAAAACAAACTGAAATTTTTTAGGTAGAGGGAAGAAAACCAAAAAAACTAAAATTATGTGGTTGCATAAGTGTGTACACCCTTAAACTAATACTTTGTTGAAGCACCTTTTAATTTTGTTACAGCACTCAATCTTTTTGGGTATGAGTCTATCAGCATGGCACATTTTGACTTGGCAATATTTGCCCACTCGTCTTTGCAAAAACACTCCAAATCTGTCAGATTGCGAGGGCATCTCCTGTGCACAGCCCTCTTCAGATCACCCCACAGATTTTCAATTGGATTCAGGTCTGGGCTCTGGCTGGGCCATTCCAAAACTTTAATCTTCTGGTGAAGCCATTCCTTTGTTGATTTGGATGTATGCTTTGGGTCGTTGTCATGCTGAAAGATGAAGTTCCTCTTCATGTTCAGCTTTCTAGCAGAAACCTGAAGGTTTTGTGCCAATATTGACTGTTATTTGGAACTGTTCATAATTCCCTCTAGCTTAACTAAGGCCCCAGTTCCAGCTGAAGAAAAACAGCCTCAAAGCATGATGATGCCACCACCAGGCTTCACTGTGGGTATGGTGTTCTTTTGGTGATGTGCAGTGTTGTTTTTGGGCCAAACATATCTTTTGAAATTATGGCCAAAAAGCTCAACCTTGGTTTCATCAGACCATAACACCTTTTCCCACATGCTTATTGTTTTTGCAAAATGTAGCCTGGCTTGGATGTTTTTCTTCGTAAGAAAAGGCTTTCGTCTTGCCACTCTACCCCATAGCCCAGACATATGAAGAATACGGGAGATTTTTGTCACATGTACCACACAGCCAGTACTTACCAGATATTCCTGCAGCTCCTTTAATGTTGCTGTAGGCATCTTGGTAGCCTCCCAGACCAGTTTTCTTCTCGTCTTTTCATCAATTTTGGAGGGACGTCCAGTTCATGTCACTGTTGTGCCATATTTTTCCACTGTGTTCCATGGTATATCTAATACCTTGGACATTCTTTTGTACCCTTCTCTTGACTGATACCTTTTACCAATGAGATCCCTCTGATGCTTTGGAAGCTCTCTGTGGACCATGGCTTTTGCTGTGGGATGCGACTAAGAAAATTTCAGGAAAGACCAACTAGAGCAGCTGAACTTTATTTGGGGTTAATCAGAGGCACTTTAAATGATGGCAGGCGTATGCTGACTCCTATTTAACATGATTTGAAATGTGATTGCTTAATTCTGAACACAGCTACATCCCAAATTATAAGAGGGTGTGCACACTTATGCAGCCACATTATTTTAGTTTTTTAATGTTTTCTTCCCTCCACCTAAAAGATTTAAGTTTGTTTTTCAATTGAGTTGTACAGTTTATTGGTCACATTAAAGGTGGAAAAAGTTCTGAAATGATTTATCTTTGTCTCATTATTTTACATCACAGAAACCTGACATTTTAACAGGGGTGTGTAGGCTTTTTATATCCACTGTGTATATGTATATATATATATATATATATATATATATATATATATATATACACACTATCTACACCCCTCACATTTTTGTAAATATTTTATTATATCTTTTAATGGGACAACACTGACGATATGACACTTTGATACAAGTACAGCTTGTATAACAGTGTAAATTTGGTGGGCCCTCAAAAATAACTCAACACACAGCCATTAATGTCTAAACCGCTGGCAACAGTGAGTGTGTCACGGATGGAAGGGAAGAGTGCAGCCCTGATATCCACCCGCACCTCTATCCCTACCTACTTGCACAGCCCGTTCTTACCGACGGTGTACAACTTGGCAGCAGTCCCTCACTTAGATACGTGCAGGGGCCTAAAGAAGATAAGAGGAGTACCGTAACAGAGTCAAGGAAGCCAAAGTCAAAGCCGGGAGGTCACGCAGGTACACGGAGCAATACAATTACAAGGTCAAAACCATTCCGAAGTCAGAAGCCAAGATGTCACGTCAAGGGAGGTCACATGGTCGAGGTCAAAAGCAAAGCCGAGTTCCAAACACACGAAAGACACAATATGCGAAAATGCTGGTAGAGGGTAGCAAGACCAATCACAGGCAACCTGTGGCCAGCAGGCTGCCTGTTTAAATAGCCCCAACTGGTGAGTCACGTGACGTGGCTAGCGTCACATGACTCGCATCACACATCTCAACACAGCTGAGCGCTGATTCATCCTTATACGCGCTCAGCTCCCCAGCTGCTCATTCTCTAAGGGATGGAGGACGCCAGCCACGCTGAGGAGGCGTGCGCGGCCGGGTATGCCCCGTCCCCTGGTTACTGTGGAGACGAGGACACCAGCCGCGTCCTCGCTCCTCTACCTGCGAAGGGAGAGCGTGTTGCATGCTCCCGTAACAGAGTGCACCCCTAAGTGTAAATGGCCAAATTGTGCCCAATTAGCCACTTCCCTCCATGGCATCATATGACTCATTAGTGTTACAAAGTCTCTGGTGTGAATGGGGAGCAGGTTTGATAAATTTGGTGTTACCGCTCTCACACTCTCTCATACTGGTCACTGGAAGTTCAACATGGCACCTCATGGCAAAGAACTTTCTGAGGATCTGAAAAAAATAATTGTTGCTCTACATAAAGATGGCCTAGGCCTGTGAGGGCTAACCTCTGGCACTCCAGCTGTGGCAAAACTACAACTCCCAAGATGTACACTTGCTTGGCTTTTCCCAAAACTCCATTGAAATGAATGGAGCATGCTGGGAGTCGTAGTTTCACCACAGCTGGAGTGCCGGAGGTTAGCCATCACTGGCCTAGGCTATAAGAAGATTGCAAACAATTAACAAGACAGGTTCCACTCAGAACAGGCCTACCAAATGGTCGCCCAAAGAAGTTGAGTGCACTTGCTCAGTGTCATATCAAGAGGTTGTCTTTTCAAAATAGATGTATGAGTGCTGCCAGCATTGTTGCAGAGGTTAAAGGGGTGGGGGGTCGGCCTGTCAGTGCTCAAACCATACACTGAACGCAGTATCAAATTGGTCTGCATGGCTGTTGTTCCAGAAGGAAGCCTTTTCTAAAAATGGTGCTGAAGACAAGCTGACTAAGGACATGGATTGCTGGAACCATGTCCTGTGGTCTGAGAAGACCAAGATAAACTTATTTGGTTCATTTGGTATCAAGTGTGTGTTTGGTGGGAACCAGGTGAAGAGTACAAAGATAAGTGTATCTTGCCTACAGTCAAGCATGGTGGTGGGAGTGTCATGGTTTGGGGCTGTATGAGTGCTGTGGCTGTGGGGAGCTACAGTTCATTAAGGGAACCATGAATGCCAACATGTACTGTGACATACTGAAGCAGAGCATGATCCCCTTCCTAAATTCACAATGCCAGTGTCACGAGTTGGAGGTCCCAGGAGAGACCACCGCGTCGTCAAGCAATAAACGGAAATCAGGTACAGACACATAAGAGTTTATTGCACAAACAGAAACATGAAAGGCAGCACAGAGAAAACATGAGCTCTATGTACCGTCAGCACAGTGGGAGAAAACCCCCACTGCGCCACTGTCTAGTAATACTCCAGAGGGGCGTAACTAAGCAACTCCTGGTTTTCACTAGAGCCCTAGATGGTAGGGTTAGACTTAGCCGCAGGAAGTTGCCAGGGTCCACTCTGGAGCGTGACCTAGACAGTGACAGCAGGAGCGAATGGACAACAGGTACCAGAAGGTACCGACGGCACATAGGCATACATAACATACAGGTAAATACAAAACAGGGCAAATAATAAGACAAGCAGGAGTTCATGCAAGGGAGCAGGAGTGGCAATGAGCAGAGAAGGACTTGCTCCACCAGTAGTAAACTGCATGGCCTTGTCATGCCACTCTGCTGCAAAGGCTTGCTGAACACAGACATATGAATACAAAACAGGGCAACTAATAATACAAGCAGGAGTTCACGCAAGGGAGCAGGAGTGGCAATGAGCAGAGAAGGACTTGCTCCACCAGTAGTAAACTGCATGGCCTTGTCATGCCACTCTGCTGCAAAGGCTTGCTGAACACAGACATCAGAATAAACACAAAGTAACTAAAACATAACTAACAGAACAGATAACAGAAAGACAGGAAGGAAGACATCAATGAACAAGTAGGGAAACTCACAGAGCACAGACAGACAGACACAGATCCCATGGGTCAGCAGCATGGGAGAGAAAGTACAAACCAGGAGCAGGCCAGGACAAGACAACACACACCAGGAGAGCTGACCCAGAACTGAGGAAACCTCAGCCTTAGGCCTCTTTCACACGACCGTTGTGTGCACCCGTGGCCGTTGTGCCGTTTTCCGTTTTTTTTCGCGGACCCATTGACTTTCAATGGGTCCGTGGAAAAAACGGAAAATGCACAGTTTTGCAGCCGCATCCGAAATCCGTGTTTGACCTGTCCTATTTTTTTCACGGCCAACGGTTCACGGACCCATTCAAGTCAATGGGTCCGTGAAAGAACACGGATGCACACAAGATTGGCATCCGTGTCCGTGATCCGTGGCCGTAGGTTACTTTTTATACAGACGGATCCGAAGATCCGTCTGCATAAAAGCTTTTTCATAGCTGAGTTTTCACTTTGTGAAAACTCAGAACCGACAGTACATTCTAACACAGAGGCGTTCCCATGGTGATGGGGACGCTTCTAGTTAGAATACACTACAAACTGTGTACAAGACTGCTGCCTGGCAGCACCCGATCTCTTACAAGGGGCCGTGATCAGCACAATTAACCCCTTCAGGTGCGGCACCTGAAGGGGTTAATTGTACTATCATATCCCCCTGTAAGAGATCAGGGCTGCCAGGCAGCAGGGGGAAGACCCTCCCCCCCTCCCCAGTTTGAATATCATTGGTGGCCAGTGCGGCCCCCCCCCCCCTCTATTGTAATAATAGGTTGGTGGCCAGTGCGGCCCCCCCCCCCCTCTATTGTAATTATTCGTTGGTGGCACAGTGTGCGCCCCCCCTCCCTCCCTCTATTGTAATAATTCGTTGGTGGCACAGTGTGCGCCCCCCATCGGCCCCCCCTCCCTCTATAGCATTAACAACATTGGTGGCCAGTGTGCGGCCTCCCATCTCCCCCTCCCCATCATTGGTGGCAGCGGAGTTCCGATCGGAGTCCCAGTTTAATCGCTGGGGCTCCGATCGGTAACCATGGCAACCAGGACGCTACTACAGTCCTGGTTGCCATGGTTACTTAGCAATAGTACAATAGTAGAAGATTCATACTTACCTGCTGGTGGCTGCTGCGATGTTCGTGTCCGGCCGGGAGCTCCACCTACTGGTAAGTGACAGGTCTGTGCGGCGCATTGCTAAATGAACTGTCACTTACCAGTAGGAGGAGCTCCCGGCCGGACACAGACATCGCAGCTCCCAGGTAAGTATGAATCTTTTACTATTGTACTATTGCTAGTAACCCGCTGCCACCAATGATCGGGGGGGGGGGGGGGAGATGGGAGGCCGCACACTGGCCACCAATGTTGTTAATGCTATAGAGCAGGGGTGGGGAACCTCCGGCCCGAGGGCCGTATGCGGCCCACGGTATCATTTCATGTGGCCCCCGGCCCCCTGCCAGAACATAATGTGAAAATGCTTATGACCCCTTCCATTATGGAAGCGGTCATTAGCATACGGGAGGCACAGGAAGGTGAGAACAGCACTGCACTGGCTGTCCTCACCTTCCCTGGTCTTCTTTCAGCCCCACACTGTGTCCTGACACATCCAGCGTCAGGACGCAGTGCACGTAGACGTGCACTATGACCTGACGCTGTGCGTTGTGAGGTGACAATATAGTGCGGCAGGAAGAAAAACAGGGAGGGTAAGTGAATCTCCCAAGAGGCAGCGCCGTATGGAGCTGGAGAGGTAAGTTTATTTGTTTATCTTAAATACAGTATCTGATCTGATGTCTGATTGGGGCTGATCTGAGGCTAAAGGAGGGTGGGGAGGGTCTGATGGGGGTCTGATCTGAGGCTTGGGAGGGTCTGATCTGAGGCTGGGGGTGTCTGATCTGAGGCTGGGGTTTGATAGGGGTCTGATCTGAGACTAGGGGGGCTGATGGGGGCTGATCTGAGGCTGGGGAGGGTCTGATGGGGGCTGATCTGAGGCTAGGGAGGGTATTATGAAGGTCTGATCTGAGGCTGGGGGGTCTTATAGGGGCTGATCTGACCCTGGGGGGTCTGATGGGGGCTGATCTGAGGCTGGGCGTCTGATCCGGGTCTGGTCTGAGGCTGGGGGTCTGATGGGAGTCTGATCTGAAGCTAGGAAGGGTCTGATTGGGGTCTAATCTGAGGCTTAGAGGTCTGATGGGAGTCTGATCTGAGGCTGATGTAGGCCTGGGGGGTCTGATAGGAGGCTGATTTCAGGCTGATGGAGGTGGGGGCAGATATTTTGCTGAGAAAGGGACAAAGGCAGGGACAGTTGCGAAGAAAGAGGCAGGGAGAGTGAAAGCTGGGTGAACCCCTCTCTGGACCCCCTGGGTTTAGCTTCCTGCCATTAATGTCAAATAAGTAACATTCTGAACTTAAAAATTAGACTGCTATGTGTGGTCAATATGGCGCCTGTATTGTATGTAATATACTGTATATATATAGTGCAGGCGCTATTTTGTGCTGCAAAAATACAGCCCTCTAGATTATTTTAATTGAAGTGCAATTTCTGTAACTTATCCCTAAGTCAATTATATGTTTGACCAAATACAGCAGTAAAAATTTTTTATTGAGAATTTTGTATGGCCCCCGAATGATGTTACAAATATCCAAATGGCCCTTGGCAGCAAAATGGTTCCCCACCGCTGCTATAGAGGGAGGGGGGGCCGATGGGGGGCGCACACTGTGCCACCAACGATTTATTACAATAGAGGGAGGAAGGGGGGGGGCACACTGTGCCACCAACGAATTATAACAATAGAGGGAGGAAGGGGGGGGCGCACACTGTGCCACCAACAAATTATTACAATAGAGGGAGGAAGGGGGGGGGCGCACACTGTGCCACCAACGAATTATTACAATAGAGGGAGGAAGGGGGGGGGGGCCGCACTGGCCACCAATGATATTCAAACTGGGGAGGGGGGGGGGGGTCTGCCCCCTGCTGCCTGGCAGCCCTGATCTCTTACAGGGGGATATGATAGTACAATTAACCCCTTCAGGTGCGGCACCTGAGGGGTTAATTGGGCAGATCACGGCCCCCTGTAAGAGATCGGATGCTGCTAGGCAGCAGGGGGCAGTCATGTACACAGTTTGTAGTATATTCTAACTAGAAGCGTCCCCATCACCATGGGAACGCCTCTGTGTTAGAATATACTGTCGGAAATGAGGTTTCACGATCTAACTCATATCCGACAGTATATTCTAACATAGAGGCGTTCCCATGGTGATGGGGACGCTTCAAGTTAAAATATACCATCGGATTGGAGAAAACTCTGATCCGATGGTATAAAAGGGACTCCAGACTTTACATTGAAAGTCAATAGGGACGGATCCGTTTGAAATGGCACCATATTGTGTCAACGTCAAACGGATCCGTCCCCATTGACTTGCATTGTAATTCAGGACGGATCCGTTTGGCTCCGCACGGCCAGGCGGACACCAAAACGACTTTTTTTTCATGTCCGTGGATCCTCCAAAAATCAAGGAAGACCCGCGGACGAAAAAACGGTCACGGATCACGGAAAAACGGGACCCCGTTTTGCGGACCGTGAAAATATACTGTCGTGTGCAATAAGCCTTATATACAGGTTCCATGGGTGCAGCAGAGAGACCACACCCATGGAGCAGACAGAGGATTAACTCCTAATAGGAATACAGGGGAGTTAACCCATACAGAACCACAAATAATACAGAGGAACGGAGCTGCAGCGAGAGCATAGACAGAAGGTCACAGCCAGCAGTAATGACTGTGACAGCCAGTGGTTGTGTCTCTCCAATTACAAATCTGGCACATAAACTGGTGGCACTGGATAGAAAAACGCTTTCTGTCTAGCACTATTTTACATCTGGCATAAAAACGGATGCGATACATGATCTGAACAATACTATATAAAACTATGTGATCAGTTTCCCACTGGTGTTTCTGTACCACGCTGAAGGGAAACTGAAATGGATGGCCAGATATACAGTATATGAAGTCGCCATTAGCTGTGCATTGTTAGGGTACGGCCACAGGTAACGGAAAATCTGTGGCTTATTTAGCCAAAATCCACATTGGCAAAATCCACACCAATATGTGTAGATTTTGCTGTGGAAGTAGTTGTGGAAACACTGAGGATCTGATAGAGGTTTCATCTTCTGTATTGCAAAGGGTGAAATCATAAATTGACACGCTGCAGATTTAAAATCCACACCTCATTTCTCATGTCAAGTTACGTGTGGATTCTGGTGCAGTCACTCTTTCTCTGCTTCTCTAAATGCTGTAGATTTTCCACTGCGGAGACTCCACAGTGCTTAGGCCAGGTTTACATATGCGCTGTGAAACCCGGCAATCTGGTCCAGGGGAGGAACAGAATACTGGAATTCACTGTATCTGATATATATGCCAGCTATCGGCCAGACAAAAAATACTATAAGCAGCATTTTTGTGTCTGGTGGAAAGCCGGCATATATACCATAAAGCTGCTGGATCACATTGTAGCGGTAACCCTTTTGCTACCAGCGCCGTACATGGCTGGAGCGATGGGCAAACATGGAGCCCGCTCACACATGCAGCTGGCGTCATGGCCAGCGGGTCTCTGCTGTTTCAAACAACAGAGACCCATGGCTAATTACTGTGATTGGCAATAATGCCAATTGCGGTTATTAAAGACTTTAGATGCTGCGATCAAGGGAGATCACAGCATCTAAAGGGTGAAAAACCCGCAAGCTCACTCTTCCGGGCTTCTTACCGGCATCCTATTAAGGCCTCTTGCACACGACCGTATGTATTTTGTGGTCCGCAAAAAACAGATCCGCAAAACATATGGATGATATCTGTGTGCATTCCATATTTTGCGGAACAGAACAGCTGGCCCCTAATAGACCAGTACTATCCTTGTCCGTAATGCGGATAACAATAGGACATGTTCTATTATTTACTGTATGTGAGAACTAGAGTAGGCAGATTAATGCAGTCCTTCCCCCTTGCTGTGTCATCATAATTTCTACTTTTCTTATTGCTCCCAAAAATTAATATCTTGCGATTCTTCATCTGCGCTATTCTTTCAGCTCTTTTGATCATCCAACTAGGATAACCCCCTGTCAGCCTGCGTGCAGTGACGATGCGGCACTCAGACATGAACGCCGCATCGTCACTGCAATTTCTCCTGGCACGTACCATTTCACCCACCGGTATGGACTTAATAGTATGCATGGGGTGATGGCTATTCGCCCTCAAGATCGCATTTCCAGCAACTGGTTTACGGTAAGTGGATGAATGTATATTCCAATAGGGGATACCCGTGAGGGTCAAGTCAAGGAAATTAATGGTGGACATATCCTGTAAATAAGTAAATTTTAGATTGTACGGATTGCGCATTAAATCAGATATGGCAGGTACATCGCCGCTCCATATTATGAGCAAATCATCGATGTACCTGCCATACCATTCAAGCGCCGAAAAAGGATTGTCAGTAGTATAAATAAACCTTTCCTCCCAATATGACATCGATATATTCGCTAATGAGAGGGAAAAATTTGGCCCCCATAGAAACTCCCCGAATCTGTAAAAAGAACAAGCTGTCAAAAGAAAAATTGTTATGAGTCAACAGAAAATCTGTGACTTCTATAATATAATCTATAAAATGTGGTTTGTGGCGGCTGTATTTATTCAAATGGTATTCCAATGCGAGTAGAGCTATGTCATGGGGAATAGAAGGATAAACCGATGACACATCACTGGTAAGCCAGGTAAAATTGGGAGATTTTTTCTGATAGAAACTTCTAAGAACATCCCCAGTATCTTTAATATACCCTGGCACTCGTTTAACAAGGGGCTGTAAAATCGCATCCAACCACTCCCCCAATTTTCCGGTCATGCCAGAGTCAATGGGGCGCAGTGGAGGTGGATTTAACTCTGTGGATTTTAGGTAGGGCGTGTATGATGGGTGTAATGGGCGACTCCACTTGCAGATACAAAAAATGTTTATGGCTAACATAGCCTAAATCTCTACCTTTAATTAAAAGGGCGAAATACTGTACCTGAAAATCATCAATTGGATTACATTTTAATTGTTTGTAAGTGGAGGTGTCCAGAACAATATCCATCATTTGTTGTTTGTACACCATTTTATCCAAAACCACCACTGCGCCCCCTTGTCTGCCATTTTCACAATAATGTCATTCTTGTTTTTTAATTCAAGAAGGGCATTTCTTTGAGATTTGGACAAGTTGTTTGATTAGGAGTTAGCTTTTTTTTGGACAGAGAGAAGCCGTTTCTTGACAACCTCTTGGAATAAGTCCATTCCTGGTGTGCGGGAATTCAGTGGATAGAACCGCAAATTCCGGGTTTGAAAATCTGAAACCTGAGGAATCGCAGCGCTACCGCCCGAATCTGACTGGAGCTCAATCAAATTAACCAAAGACAGTTGTTCAATAAAAGACATGTTTGTAAACTCATTAATACAGGGGTATGAATAGGAGAGCTGTTTAGAAGTTTCCTCAGACCCATGAAAATGTCTCTTGACCATAAGATCTCTAATAAATGTATTAATATCCATAAGGGTTGAGAATAAGTCAAAATTATGGGTCGGAGCAAAGTTCAAACCAAGTCTCAAAATATCGACCTGACTGTCAGTCAATACTTCATTTGATAAATTAATCTCTTCAAAATCATTTGCAGTGCCCACACTGGGGTTTATTTCTTGTGATGCCGAGTGGCCATGGTATGTGGCTTTTTTGTGTTTGCGGCCCCCTCTTCTGGATCGTTTTTTTTTCATTCTTATCCACTTTGCCTTTATTTTTTGGTTTTTTATAATAGGAAATTTTGTTAAACGAGTGCGAGGGTATATTAAAGATACTGGGGATGTTCTTAGAAGTTTCTATCAGAAAACATGGTCTCCCAATTTTACCTGGCTTACCAGTGATGTGTCATCGGTTTATCCTTCTATTCCCCATGACATAGCTCTACTCGCATTGGAATACCATTTGCATAAATACAGCCGCCACAAACCACATTTTATAGATTATATTATAGATTTTCTGTTGACTCATAACAATTTTTCTTTTGACGGCTTATTCTTTTTACAGATTCGAGGAGTTTCTATGGGGGCCAAATTTTCCCCCTCATTAGCGAATATATCGATGTCATATTGGGAGAAAAGGTTTATTTATACTACTGACAATCCTTTTTCAGCGGCGCTTGTCTGGTATGGCAGGTACATCGACGATTTGCTCATAATATGGAGCGGCGATGTACCTGCCATACATGATTTCATGCACTATCTTAATGACAATCTGTACAATCAAAATTTACTTATTTACAGGATATGTCCACCATTAATTTCCTTGACTTGACCCTCACGGGTATCCCCTATCGGAATATACATTCACCCACTTACCGTAAACCAGTTGCTGGCAATGCGATCTTGAGGGTGAATAGCCATCACCCCATGCATACTATTAAGTCCATACCGGTGGGTGAAATGGTACGTGCCAGGAGAAATTGCAGTGCCGCATCGTCGCTGCACGCATGCTGACAAGGGGTTATCCTGGTTGGATGATCAAAAGAGCTGAATGTCACTACCAGAGCTTTGAGACGTTCTCACAGCTCTGTTTCTCCACCCCTGTGATGATGTCACTACTAGAGCTTGGAGGAGTTCTCTCTGCTCTGTTTCTCCGCCCCTGTGATGAGGTCTTTACTTTCTGTTTCCTTCCTCCCAGCTGTTCCTCCTGTGTTTGATTTCTCTGCCTTTAAATCACCCCTCCTCCTTTGTAGGGTGCGGATTATATTTCTCATTTGAGTTGTATCTCTTGCTTGAGTATCTTCACTTGTGTGCTATCATTTCACTGGACCTGTGTTCTGCTGCAGCAAGTACTCCGGATATTTCCAGCTGTCTTTGGATCTGTCTTCACTGCTCCTGCAGCTCCTTCAGTTAAGTGTGCAGACATTGTAGTGTTTCTGTTTGTTTTCTGACTGGATCCGAGGCGACCCCGGTTCCGTCCATATACTTAGCAGGGCACCGGTGGCCTTGCCCCTTCCACTATTGTAGGGGTTACAGTGGTCATCAGTCTTAGGTACGCGGGCATGCCTCGTTCCACCATTTGGATCCGGGCATGTGCTTAGCAGCATAGGGAGAGCTTTGAGGGTCTGACAGGGGTCACCCTTTATCCTCCCTAGTTTGGGTCCGGTCAGTAGCTCTATTTACTGTGTATGCTCTTGTTGCTCACATACAGCCTTGACATTATAATCCGCCAAAACCGTCCTTTTTGACATTGATCCGCTTTCTGGCCTGGTTGTGTCACGACCGCTATCCCAGCAGCAGTCGTGTCGCACCAGACGGAGGGGAAGGGGGACCCTTATCTACGGATGGGAAATAGAATGGCCACCCCTGACTAACCCTAAGCTGGCACCTGTCTGCCCTGATACCCTAGACGGGGTGTGAACCCGTGCGGCGAGCAGGATGCCTAAACCCTCAGTCGCCCTAACAAGACTGGACTGGGGAAAGGCCGATGGGAGCGCTAGTCACCATCACTCACGTCTGGGAAAACAACAGGGGAAGACAGCAACAAACAAACAACAGCAGAGATAGACTTATCCAGTCACGAGCAGAGAAGGCGATCCCAAACACGACAGTCCACGCCGGACAAGAGCTCCACAGCAACACCATCAAACGATCTCCTTCCAAGGTCAGAGTAGCACTGGAAGTAAGGACTATATCTGGCAATGACTGCAAGTGAAACTGAAACTAATATAGTAGCTGGGAGTGCCAGACAGGACTCACCTGAGAAGGATGCCTACAAACTCCCAGTCAGGACAAAAAGGTTCACAAGGCAAAACCCAGATGACATACCCTGAACCACGGAGCAAACTCACAAGCTATCGCGAGTAGCAAGTCGCTGCGACCTTCTCCTCCCAGACCTGTCTGGATCAGTCACAGTCGTGACAGGTTGACCGCATGCAGGGTCTTTCTTTGGAGGTAGCGGATCTCCGTCAATCTATGACTCAGCTTCATGCATTGGGCTATGCTCCGGCCCATGGAGTCTGTTGCGAGCCAAAGGTCTCACTTCTGGAAACGTTCTCCGGGGGCAGTGAGAATTTTGTTCGCTTCAGAGAGGCATGCAAACTCTATTTTTGCTTGTGTCCCCATTCCTCTGGTAATGAGGAGCAGAGGGTGAGGATTGTCATCTCCCTGCTCAGAGGTAATGCTCAGACTTGGGCTTTTTCGCTGCCATCAGGGGATCCCTCCCTTCGATCCGTGGAAAGATTTTTTGTGGCCCTGGGGCAGATATATGATGACCCGGATCGTGTTGCTCTGGCCGAATCTAACTTACGTTTTTTATGCCAGAACAAACTGTCTGTGGAGCTTTATTGTTCTGAATTTCGGAGATGGGCAGCTGATTCAGGTTGGAATGATGCTGCACTCCGGAGTCAGTTCTGTCATGGTCTCTCAGAGAGATTGAAAGATGCGTTTGCTTTCCATGAGAGACCAACGTCCTTAGAGTCTGGCATGTCATTGGCGGTACGCCTTGACAGGCGTCTAAGAGAAAGAAACGAGACCTCTCTGTCCAGCCATTGTCAGTCTAGGGGCAGTGGTGCGGACTCATTCAGTGTGCAGGGGCCTCATCCTGTCTCGGTCCCCTCTGAGGAGGAGCCCATGCAGCTAGGTCGACTTGCCCCTGATAAAAGAGGATTTAGTCCTCAGAGTATGGTGTGTTTTTGTTGTGGGGGCATAGGTCATTTGGCAAATGTTTGTCCGTCTAGGAGATTCTTGAACTGTACTAAGAGCGATAATAAGAGAAAAACCTCAAAAGGTAAATCATCAAACTCTGCTTCATCTGCTACTTTGGGCAAAGTTGATGTAGGAATTGATGCTTTTCCTCTGACCTGCAGTTCCCGTTTTCTCCTGTCTGCCAGGGTGGCGCTAGAGAGCAAAGTCATTTCTTGGGAGATTTTTGTCGATAGTGGAGCGGCCGTCAATCTTATTGACACTCAATTTGTAGCCATGCATGGTTTTCAGGTTTGCACATTAGAAAAGGATATACCTGTTTTTGCTATTGACTCTGCTCCACTCTCACAGAGATCTCTGAAGGGCATTGTTCACAATATCCGGTTAGCTGTAGGTGACACTCATGTGGAGGATATATCTTGTTTTGTCCTTAACGGATTGCCTTCTCCTCTAGTTTTGGGGTTACCCTGGCTCACTAGACATAACCCCACTATTGATTGCAAGGAAGGCAAATAAATGAGTGGAGTGACTTTTGTAGAGAGAATTGTCTCACAGCGACTTTTGCAGAGGTGTCTACTAAAACTGTGCCATCATTTCTCTCTGATTTCTCGGACGTGTTTTCCGAGAGCGGTGTTCAGGAGCTACCTCCTCACCGGGAGTTTGACTGTCCCATTAACCTCATTCCCGGCGCCAAGCTGCCAAAAGCACGCCTCTACAATCTCTCACAACCGGAAAGAATCGGAATGCGAACCTATATCTCCGAGAGTCTCGATAAGGGGCGTATTCGTCCCTCAAAATCACCTGTTGCCGCTGGGTTTTTTTTTTGTTAAAAAAAAAGATGGCTCTCTGAGACCTTGCCTAGATTTTAGGGAGCTGAATCACGATTCGCGATCCCTATCCCCTTCCTCTGATCCCGGACCTCTTCAACCAAATTGTTGGGGCCAAGGTTTTTTCCAAATTGGATTTGAGAGGCGCGTACAACCTGGTCAGGGTCAGAGAGGGGGATGAATGGAAAACGGCCTTTAATACCCCTAACGGGCATTTCGAGAATCTCGTTATGCCTTTCGGCCTGATGAATGCTCCGGCCGTCTTTCAGCATTTTGTAAATAGTATTTTCTACCATTTAATGGGGAAATTTGTATTGGTGTATCTTGATGATATTTTGATTTTTTCCCCTGATGTTCAGACCCATCAGGATCATCTTTTTCAGGTTCTGCGGATTCTGCGGGAAAATAAATTGTACGCCAAGCTGGAGAAATGTCTTTTTATGGTATCGGAGATTCAATTTCTGGGTTTTCTCCTCTCTGCTTCTGGTTTTCGCATGGATCCGGAGAAGGTCCGTGCTGTACTTGAGTGGGAGCTTCCTGAGAATCAGAAGGCATTGATGCGCTTTCTGGGTTTTGCGAACTATTACAGAAAGTTCATTTTGAATTATTCCTCTGTTGTCAAACCCCTCACTGACATGACAAAAAAGGGGGCGGATTTTTCCTCTTGGTCGGAGGAGGCGCTTGCAGCTTTTTCTAAGATTAAAGAGAGTTTTGCGTCTGCTCCCGTCTTGGTGCATCCCGATGTTTCCTTACCTTTTATTGTTGAGGTGGATGCTTCCGAGGTGGGTGTGGGTGCGGTTTTGTCCCAGGGCCCTTCTCCTGCCAAATGGCGACCCTGTGCCTTTTTCTCTAAAAAACTCTCCCCGGCAGAGAAAAACTATGATGTGGGAGATAGGGAGTTGTTGGCCATCAAGTTGGCTTTCGAGGAATGGCGCCATTGGTTGGAGGGGGCCAGGCACCCTATCACCGTTTTTACCGACCATAAGAATCTGGCATACTTGGAGTCGGCCAGGCGTATGAATTCGAGACAGGCCAGATGGTCTCTGTTCTTCTCCAGATTCAATTTTGTCGTTACATTCCGCCCTGGGATCAAAAATGTGAAGGCTGATGCTCTCTCTCGCTGTTTTCCGGGAGGAGGAAACTCTGAGGACCCGGGTCCCATTTTGGCGGAGGGGGTAGTTGTTTCTGCTCTATATTCTGATTTGGAGGCCGAGGTCCAGGCTGCCCAGACTGAGGCACCTGCCCGTTATCCTTCTGGGAAGTTGTTTGTGCCTCCTGAGCTACGTCACAAACTCTTCAAGGAGCATCATGATACTGTTCTTGCTGGTCACCCCGGGAGTAGAGCCACGGTAGATCTCATTGCTCGGAGATTTTGGTGCCCGGCTCTTCGTAAGTCGGTGGAGGGTTTTGTGGCTGCTTGTGAGACGTGCGCTCGTGCTAAGGTCCCTCGTTCACGGCCTTCAGGTTCCCTTCTCCCGTTACCCATACCTTCCCGTCCTTGGACACACCTGTCCATGGACTTTATCACGGATCTTCCTCGTTCCTCAGGGAAGTCGGTGATCCTGGTGGTGGTGGACCGTTTTAGCAAGATGGCTCATTTCGTACCTTTCCCTGGTTTACCCAATGCTAAAACGTTGGCGCAAGCTTTTGTCGACCATATTGTTAAATTGCATGGCATTCCCTCTGATATTGTTTCCGATAGAGGCACGCAGTTTGTGTCCAGATTCTGGAAGGCTTTCTGTTCTCGCCTGGGGGTTCGGCTGTCCTTCTCTTCTGCTTTTCACCCGCAGTCGAATGGTCAGACTGAGCGCCTCAATCAGAATCTGGAGACATATTTGCGCTGTTTTGTGGCAGAGAACCAGGAGGATTGGTGTTCATTTCTCCCTCTTGCTGAGTTTGCTCTGAACAACCGTCGTCAGGAATCTTCTGATAAGTCACCATTCTTTGGTGCATATGGGTTCCATCCGCAGTTTGGGACATTCTCGGGAGGGGCTCCTTCTGGTTTACCTGAGGAGGAGAGATTTTCCTCGTCTTTGTCTACCATTTGGCAAAAGATTCAGAGTAATCTTAGAAAGATGAGTGAGAAGTATAAGCGTGTGGCTGATAAGAGACGTGTGCCTGGTCCGGACCTGAATGTGGGTGATCTGGTGTGGTTGTCTACAAGAAATATTAAACTGAAGGTTCCCTCCTGGAAATTGGGTCCCAAATTTATTGGGCCTTATAAAATCTTGTCAGTCATCAATCCTGTTGCCTTCCGTCTTGATCTTCCACGGGTTTGGAAGATACATAATGTATTTCACAGATCTCTCTTAAAACCATATGTCCAGCCCACGGTACCCTCCTCTTTGCCTCCTCCTCCGATTTTGGTTGATGGCAATCTGGAGTTTGAGGTTTCCAGAATTGTGGACTCTCGCATTGTCCGCGGTTCTCTTCAGTACCTCGTTCATTGGAAGGGTTATGGTCCTGAGGAGAGGATGTGGGTTCCGGTGTCGGACATTAAAGCCACTCGCCTCATCAGGGCATTTCATAGGGCTCATCCTGAGAAGGTGGGTCCTGGGTGTCCGGAGTCCACCCGTAGAGGGGGGGGTACTGTCACTACCAGAGCTTTGAGACGTTCTCACAGCTCTGTTTCTCCACCCCTGTGATGATGTCACTACTAGAGCTTGGAGGAGTTCTCTCTGCTCTGTTTCTCCGCCCCTGTGATGAGGTCTTTACTTTCTGTTTCCTTCCTCCCAGCTGTTCCTCCTGTGTTTGATTTCTCTGCCTTTAAATCACCCCTCCTCCTTTGTAGGGTGCGGATTATATTTCTCATTTGAGTTGTATCTCTTGCTTGAGTATCTTCACTTGTGTGCTATCATTTCACTGGACCTGTGTTCTGCTGCAGCAAGTACTCCGGATATTTCCAGCTGTCTTTGGATCTGTCTTCACTGCTCCTGCAGCTCCTTCAGTTAAGTGTGCAGACATTGTAGTGTTTCTGTTTGTTTCCTGACTGGATCCGAGGCGACCCCGGTTCCGTCCATATACTTAGCAGGGCACCGGTGGCCGTGCCCCTTCCACTATTGTAGGGGTTACAGTGGTCATCAGTCTTAGGTACGCGGGCATGCCTCGTTCCACCATTTGGATCCGGGCATGTGCTTAGCAGCATAGGGAGAGCTTTGAGGGTCTGACAGGGGTCACCCTTTATCCTCCCTAGTTTGGGTCCGGTCAGTAGCTCTATTTACTGTGTATGCTCTTGTTGCTCACATACAGCCGTGACACTGAAAGAATAGCGCAGATGAAGAATCGCAAGATATTACTTTTTGGGAGCAATAAGAAAAGTAGGAATGATGATGACATGATTGATCTGCCTACTCTAGTTCTCACATACAGTAACCAATTTCAGCAGGTCAAACAGGTAGTATCGGAATATATTTCGATCCTACATGAAGATGACATTCTACATGGCCTGCTGCAAGAGGGCTATAGAGTGGCAGCTAGGCATTCTCCTACTCTGGCATCTTCTTTATCTCCATCATTGTTTGCTTCCACTCCACAAAGAAACGAAGCCATGCGGCTATGTCTTGCCCACCAAAATGTTCCAGAACACTAAACATACCTTACATTTCCCCATTAGGTCTTATATTAATTGTAACATCACTGGGGTCATCTATGTTATCAGATGTACACATTGTGATTTACTTTATGTGGGAAGCACCATAAGAAAATTGAAAAATAGAATCCTGGAACATCTGAACTACGTCACTAATGCCTCATATGTCAATATCTCGAATGCAGCCAGGCACTTTATTTCAGTACATGATAGGAGCTTGCGAACCTTTTCTGCTTTTGGAATTGAGCAAGTTCTGCCCTCCATTCGAGGTGGCAATTTCCAAAAGCTCTTAATACAGAGAGAAGCCTTCTGGATTATTTTGATTAAAAACGAGATATCCAGATGGCCTCAATTTGAAGAAAGAACTTACACTCACCTAAAGAATTATTAGGAACACCTGTTCTATTTCTCATTAATGCAATTATCTAGTCAACCAATCACATGGCAGTTGCTTCAATGCATTTAGGGGGGTGGTCCTGGTCAAGACAATCTCCTGAACTCCAAACTGAATGTCAGAATGGGAAAGAAAGGTGATTTAAGCAATTTTGAGTGTGGCATGGTTGTTGGTGCCAGACTGGCCGGTCTGAGTATTTCACAATCTGCTCAGTTACTGGGATTTTCACGCACAACCATTTCTAGGGTTTACAAAGAATGGTGTGAAAAGGGAAAAACATCCAGTATGCGGCAGTCCTGTGGGCAAAAATGCCTTGTGGATGCTAGAGGTCAGAGGAGAATGGGCCGACTGATTCAAGCTGATAGAAGAGCAACGTTGACTGAAATAACCACTCGTTACAACCGAGGTATGCAGCAAAGCATTTGTGAAGCCACAACACGCACAACCTTGAGGCGGATGGGCTACAACAGCAGAAGACCCCACCGGGTACCACTCATCTCCACTACAAATAGGAAAAAGAGGCTACAATTTGCACAAGCTCACCAAAATTGAACTGTTGAAGACTGGAAAAATGTTGCCTGGTCTGATGAGTCTCGATCTTTGGGATGTGGTGGAACGGGAGCTTTGTGCCCTGGATGTGCATCCCTCAAATCTCCATCAACTGCAAGATGCTATCCTATCATTATGGGCCAACATTTCTAAAGAATGCTATCAGCACCTTGTTGAATCAATGCCACGTAGAATTAAGGCAGTTCTGAAGGCAAAAGGGGGACCAACACCATATTAGTATGGTGTTCCTAATAATTATTTAGGTGAGTGTATGTATTTATATTAGGATTGGGTCCATTCCTGGCGTGCATATGTGTTTATTCTCCTTAGAAGAACAATTCTGAAGACAGCCTTACAATTTATAGCCATATTTTTTCTTTTTTTGCTTTGTTTTTAACATTGGGAATCACTGTTCAGACCATGCGGTTTTTCAGGTGATATATTCTTTCCTTTTTTATTGCAGGTGATTGCCTCCTGTGAATTGTTATCCCTGATTTAGACCTAAAGCCTTGAACATTATGTATTTTAAGTGCACAAATTAGGTTTTATACACTTTTTATTGTTTGCCAATATATACCAATGTTAGGTTCAGAGTTTCCCAGTGGCCTTTTTGATTGGGGTTTGCCACAATTTACTACCTTCAATCACCACCTGGAGATGGGAGGAGTGGTTGAGGCTCTTCTCTACGAACATCCTGTAATCCATTCTTCTCCCTGTCCATCTGGGGCTGTAACGGCTCACCGATACAACGAAGTGCTTCCCCAGGGGTCCTGCTACCGTACCGCCCCGCCATGTGCCGTCAAAAGGCCAAAGAGAAGGAGGGAAAGGACGGTGAAAGAGCCACCCCAGCAAGGCAAGATGGCACCAGACAGTCAGTGAAGCTGCTGGATGTGGCAGCGCGACTGGAAAAGTTTGCTCACACCACTGAATCTCATACGCTGCCGCTGTTAAGAGGAATCCTCCAGTGTCTCCATCGCAAGATGACAACATTTCAGAGGACTCTGAGGTCAGTGATCTTAATGGCAGGATGGCCGCATCAGCGCTTGAGCCTACTATCAAGGATGTCTTTTCAGCGGTGTTACAATGCAATAATGCAATCACTGCGCTTACTACCAATGTGGGTGGCCTGAAAGAGAATATAGGGCTACTAAGGCAAGACATGAGGCAAGTCAAAGAGAGTATGAGTGAAATGGAGGGCCGCTTAAGTGATTTGGAAGACCAAATGCCGCCAGTTAAAAGCGACATGCAGCGGGTGATTCACAATGTCACCATGCTTATCTCCAAAACTGACAACCTGGAAAACAGGCTGCGGCGAAATAATGTGCGCATGATTGGTGTACCAGAACGTACCGAAGGAACAGATGCTGTTACATTTGTGGAAAAGTGGCTAACAGAAAAAATAGGAACGGAAAAGCTGTCTCCTCTGTTTGCTGTGGAACGAGCACACAGGGTGCCGTTTTGCCCCCCACCACCAGGTGCCCTTTATTGCTTAGAGTCCTCCATTTTCGTGACCGGGATGCCATTTTGAGAGGAGCAAGAGACTGCACTGATTTGTCTATTGATGGGAACCGGATCTCTTTGTTTCCTGACTTCTTACCTGACGTCCAAAAGAAGTGTGCACGTTTTATTGATTACAGCTTCCATATTTTATGCTATATCCTGCGAAACTGCGAGTCGTGGCGAAAGATAAAACGCACTTATTTGAGGATCAGGGTGCGGCATGTCAGTGGTTGGACTCCACTGAAAAGGATTTAAGGGAGGGCCCTTAATCTGCTGATTGCCACAAGTTATTATGCTATCACCTTCTACCACTTTGTCTATATGGACAGTTGATAAATGCGGGGTCATGTTGTTGGTTAGTTGCCTGCAAATAATAATGTGGGGGCAGACTGAGTGCTTGAGTCAAGGCTCTACCGAGTACTGGAGACGGCCTTTATTAATCTTTGCACTATGTCCTTTTCATCAGTTAGGAGTGTTATACTATAAGGGGGAGATCTGATATATGCTAACATAGCCGGGAATGTATGCCACTTGCTAGTTTTTATTTAACATTCCCCTTGTTTGCTATTGCATATTTGTTTGTATTCCCCAAGTTCAGGAAATTATTTTCCCCAGGGCTTCATGTGTATGTGAAATGTCTTCATTTGTTATGTATGGGTTGGGAAGGGGGAGGGGGGGTGGGAGGGACTGTGAGACCTTATTGACTAGACACCAGTGGTTATATGTGTATGACCGGGGCGAGGCTGCCTATGGTCCTGTACTGCTATGGTTTAAAAACATAAATGGGTACCCTTAGAATAATTGCCTGGAATGTGAGGGGGCTGAACCAACCTGCTAAACGCAATCCTGTCTTTTATGCCTTGCAAACGTATCAACCGGCAATTCTGTGCCTCTCAGATACTCATCTCACTTCTGAGAGAACACATCTTCTTCATAAGGCTTAGGTGGCACAGAAGTTTCATTCCTCCTACTCCACGCTATCGAGAGGGGTGAGTGTGTTGGTGCATAGAAATGTTCCCTTTATATCGAGGCAGGTACATGTGGATGAGGAGGGTCGCTTTATATGTATTAACTGCTCTGTGTTTCATTACCAAATGATACTAGTGGCCGTTTATATACCTCCCCCATATTCCTGTGAAGTTCTCAAAAAAGTATTATCCTTCACTTCCAAATTTCCAGATCTGCCAGTTCTCATAATTGATTTTAATATGTTCTTGGACAAATCCCTAGATAAATTCCAATGTGATAGTGGGGCCTCTGGCCCTTCTCTATCCTCATTAGCCAAGACGCTCGCTGAAATAGACTTGTATGATTTGTGGAGGTCCAGAAATCCCGGTGTGAAGCAATACTCCTGCTACTCGTCATCACATAGTTCTCTTTCTAGGATAAATCTCGCTGTGGGATCTAAGGGAGTGTTAGATAAGGTCCAGGATGTTAGGTACTTACCCCGTAGTATTTCTGACCACTCCCAGTTATTGGTAGTACTGGATTTAGGGAGAGAGCTATTGGGTCAGAGACAACCATGGCAACTAAACCCTTTTTGGATCCAGTTAGTTGATACTGGTCCTGTGATATCTGCTGCTCTGACTGACTTTTTTTTTTACCAATAATGAAGGTCCAGCTAGTCACTCCATTATCTGGGATACAATGAAAGCTTATATTAGAGGGACATACATTAAACGGATTAGTTCCCATAAAACTAAAAGAAGGGCACTTACGACAGAACTGCTGTATAGAGTTCAGGCTACGGAAGCTAAATACATCTCTGACCCCTCCCTAGAAAATTCCTCGCACTGGACGGAGGCGCAAGATCTACTGAAGGAACATTTGATTAGTAGGGCTGGGGACAAACAATTTTTTAAGACTCAACATTATTTTATGGAAGGGGAATGTATGGGCCACCTACTAGCTACTATTATTAAGACCCAATCGGGCCCCTCTTGTGTGTTGGGAATCACTAATAAAATGGGCGTACAGGTATCGGGAGATGATAACATAATGAACATATTCCATGAGCACTATGCAGAAGTCTATAAGTCCAGACTAGGGATTGACTGTAGAGACAGAGAGCAATACCTGCATAATATCCAGATGCCCAGCCTGTCTGATGATCAGAGGTTATTACTTGATGGGGACATTCAATTGGAAGAGATGGTATTGGCGGTGCAGTCGCTTCCTAACGGAAAAGCACCTGGGGAAGATGGTCTGCCTGGGGAATTCTACAAAAAACATCAAGTTTTGCTCCCGAATCTCCTACAGGTGTTTAATGAATCTTATAGGACAGGTATTTTACCTAGCTCTATGAGAGAAGCATTGGTGGTGGTGATCTCTAAACCAGATAAGGATCCCAATTTGGTAGATTCATATAGACCCATTTCACTCTTGACAGTAGATATAAAAGTGTTGGCCAAGGTACTTGCTAATAGGTTCCTGAATGTTATCTCCCACATTATACATGAAGATCAGTGCGGGTTTATGCCAGGAAAATCCAAGTCATTAAATCTTAGGCGTCTGTTCCTCAATATTCAGATGAGGGGAACAGAATGGGATGTGGGTTGCCCTGCAGTGGTCTCCTTAGAGGCTGCAAAGGCCTTTGATAGTGTTGAATGGGAATACTTATGGGTGGTTATGGCAAAACTAGGATTCGGCCCTGGATACATTAGGGTAAAATTGCTCTATAGTCAACCGAGAGCTAGGCTGCGAATAAATGGTAAGCTATCCCCAATGATGACACTGGAGAGAGGCACCAGGCAGGGATGCCCTTTGTCACCCCTCCTGTTTGCCATTGCTATTGAGCCCCTGGCTTGTATTTTGTGTTCTACGCCACTGATTCGAGGTCTGGAGAGGGGGACAGTGGAGGAAAGAGTCTCGCTATATGCGGATGATATGTTATTATATGTGGGTGATCTGACATCATCAATAGATCCCATTATATCGTTAATCTCAGACTTTGGAAAACAGTCTGGTTTATTAATCAATTGGAATAAGTCAGTCATTCTTCCGCTGTCCCCTCTTCCAGAATCTCTTTGCTTAGATCATGTTAACCTGAAAGTGGTCTCCTCCTTTAAATATCTTGGAGTCACTATTTCAGTACAGCCCCGATCTTATGTAGCGAATAACCTAGTACCACTAATGGACAGATTTAAACAGAAAGCGGTCACCTGGCATAAGCTTCCATTGTCAATGATAGGTAGAGGTAATCTTCTTAAGATGATATGGATGCCGCAATTGCTCTACATATTGCATAACTCACCAGTATGGATTCCCAAGCATTATTATTATAAGTTACAGAGAATATTTAGATCCTTGTTATGGAAAAATAAAAATAGTAGAATCCGATATGAAACATTACAGCGGGGTAAAGTAGCGGGGGGACTGGCATTACCTAACCCCTTTATATATTTCTTAGCAGCTCAGCTGCAACAATTTAAGGGCTGGGGGTCCCTGAGAGAGATGGGAAGATGTGAAGAATTGGTGAAGTGGGCATCTGGGGTCTGCCAGCCTATTTTGATTATGGAGAAAGATTTACCTGGCTCTTTTAAACCCCTGCCAATAGTAGGATTAATGAGGAAGGTCTGGGGAAAGGTTAGGGAAATTCTGGGTGTTCAGGAACTATTGGACTTGTCTCCTGTTTGGAATAATCCTCATTTATTAGAATTGTCCAAACTGCAGGGATTTTCTGATTGGGAGGGTAAAGGACTATGGAATTTAGGTCAACTATATTCACAAGGTATCCTAAAACAATTTGCACAACTTTGCACTGAATATGGCCTAGTGTCTACCCATTTCTATAAATACCTTCAGTTAAGGCACGCTATTAGTTCGCAGGATAAAGTGCGCCCCCTACAATTTGTATCACATCTCATGCTTAAAAAACTGATAGAACCAGGTCCTGTAAAAGGAGCTATTTTTGATGCTTATAATATTATGCTATATGAGCAAAAATATTCGCTCAAAGTTAAGTTGAAGTGGGAGAGGGATGTGGGCCCCATCTCAGACAGCCAATGGGAAGAAGTCCTTGCACAGATTCCTACTCTAACCCCTAGCGAAGCAGCTAGACTGTCTCAACTCTATATGATACACAGGGTATATAGAACTCCAATCTTCTTATGGAAGGTGGGATATAGATCTGACTCCAAGTGTCCGAAATGTGGGGAAGAAGGGGCCAGATTGCTCCATATGCTGTGGAATTGCAGTGCGCTACAGGGCTATTGGACAGATATAATAAATTTATTAAACAAAATTTATAGTGCTAATTATAAACTGGATCCTAGGTTTTGCTTGCTTGGTATGTTAGATACTGATAACTTGCCAGCAAATGTTACAATCGGAATCAACAGAATTTTATATCAGGCACGCAAAACCCTAGCTGCTAAATGGATACAGCCGCTTCCCCCAAGCATATCGGAATTCATTACCAGAATGAATACAGTCATAAGATTGGAAAGAGGAGTATACATGAAGCGTAATAGCATGTCGAAATTTGATACCGTTTGGGGCCCCTGGATTGACAGATCTGGAGTTTGTAGTACATGGCTATCTAGACTGAGGATCTTCTCGGGCTAGCCCGGGAGGGGAGAGATGGGGCTGATTGTGTTTGTTTAAGCCTAGTGTGCTGAAGCTTTATAGTGCATAGGTGATGTCATGGTCTGGTACTAAAACAAATAGGTCTTACACATTTTTATGCTTATCTACTCACAACAAGGTCTCACAGTGGGTGGGGAGGTTGGTTGTTGGATCTTTATGTTAAGGATCCTGTTTATTGACTATCCTGTTTTATACAGTGAGTATTTTTGCACGGTGTTGAAAATAATATATGACACAAGAATTTTGTAAAATGATATTGTTTATTTTTACAAAATAATAAAAATGTATCTGATTTAAAAAAAGAACATGTTTGTTCGAAACGCGTAGACGATTCTTGGAAACACTGTCACTGTATGGATCTGTGCAATTTTGAATAAAGGAACTCACAACGTTGTTAACTCTGATGCTGGATTCATCTCCTTATTTTTGCAAGTTACATCGTCTTACCAAAGTCTCTGCGCATCAAGGAAGTAAATCCATAGGATAGAGGTAGCAGGTGAGCTGGTCACCGTCCACATTGCTAATAGCTGCAATAATACCCTAAAAGTCCTCAACCTCCAGGTAGGCAGTAGATCACGCTGCAACAACATCAGAATAGTGGGTGGTCCCGGAAAAAACTGAGGGGACAAATGCCACGGAGTACATTGAAAAATGGCTGCATCAGCTATTTCAGGATAAAGGTCTGTCCTCATTATATGCTGTAGAAAGGGCACATCGGGTACCCACAAGACCACTGCCTCCTGGGAGACCACCGAGACCTATCCTGGCCAAAATACTACACTTTAAAGACAGGGATACCATTCTGCGGCAGTCACGGGACAACGTGGACCTGGTCATCAATGGAGCAAAAATTTGCATCTTCCCGGACTATTCTACAGAGGTCCAGAAGAAGCGTGCAAGGTTCCTGTACGTCAAGAAGAGACTTAGGAACCTACAAATTCCATACTCCATGTTATTCCCGCCCAAACTGAGAGTAGTGGCGCTGGGATCTACCAAGTTCTTTGAGGACCCAGAAGAGGCGGCACATTGGTTGGACTGCCATGAAAATCAATTGAAAGTGCGAGATACGGATGCCTGAGAAGAAGATCTCTGGGAACTTACTCTCTTAATGTATTATGTGTTGTCTCTTTCTTTGTTTCCCTGTTTTTTTTTAGAAATGCAAAGTGAAGAGGGACATTTCATCTGTTGCTGCTTCCACTGATGGACTTTACAAATATAGATAATGTGTCGGTTCCTCTGTAACAGGAGCGTGAGTAGTGCACTACAAGTGCAACTCAAGAAGAGTTTCTAATTCATATCTTGCTCTTAAGAGCCGTTAAATATTGCAAAGTTATTTATGCTGTTTCAAAAGGTGGGCATTCGAGTTAAGGAGAGCGTAAGGGAAGAGCTGTTTAAAAATTATTCCTGGTAGAATAAATCTGTTATACAGGGGGAGGGGTTTTGGGGGAAAGGGAGGGGGAGTACTCACTCCAACATAGGTATAGGGTCATCATCACATTATATGGAGAATCACTTTTATGGTTTATATCAAGACTATGACACGCATGACTAGGATACTCAGCTGAAATGTGAGAGGCATGGCTGACACGCGCAAGCGTCATAGTATTTTCAATTATCTACTGCGTCTTCAGCCAGCTATCTGCTGTTTACAAGAAACGCACCTAACCAAGGATACATTACATTGGTTAAAAAAGCCTTGGATAAGTTATGGAGCTCATGCAGTGTTATCCTCGCATTCCAGGGGAGTAAGTATATTAGTACATAAGGACATTAGATTAGAATGTATTAAAGAATATTTAGATGAGGAGGGAAGATTTATATGTCTACTATGCAATGTTGAAGGCATTCAGATGATACTGGTTGCATTATATATTCCTCCACCGTTTGCGTCGACCCTGCTGAGAGTGATCCTTGAGTATGTGGTAAAATATTCCGGAATTCCGTGGATGTTGGTGGGAGATTACAACTTTACACCGGACAATCAAATATCATGACAGAGGTGGGTTTACTGGATGTATGGAGACTGAGGCACCCGACAGTCCGTAAATACTCTTGTAGCTCGTCCACATACTGTACCTTATCTAGAATAGACTTAGCACTGGTGATTATCTCCCCAGGTCGATTTCAGACCATTCCATACTGAAAGTGGAGCTGGACATTGGGAGGGCTAGAATAGGGCTGAAAATATGGAAATGCAATGCAGTTTGGTTGCAAATTCTGGGGGACCTAACAAATATGACTGTATCCCTTAAAGAATATTTTACTTTTTATACAGGCATGTCGTCTCCTCATGCGGAATGGGATACTATGAAAGCATATCTGAGGGGACTATTGATTAAGTCCATTAGTGCACATAAATCTAGATTTAAAGCAGAGGATATCAGGGTGCACAAGGAGGCTGAGTAGGCGGAAAGGGCGTTTGGGGTAACGTCTACCCAAGATACCAGTAGGGCATTAAAAGAGGCGCAGGAACAACTGAGATGCCATCTTCTGAAGGTCGCAGACAGAAAATTTACCTTTTATAAACAACGCACATTTGCAGAAGGTGAAAGTGTAGGGCACACACTATCAGTTATTTCCAGGGCTCAGCAGGGTTCTTCATGCATTGTGTAATTGTTGGATCCTCAGGGGAGGTCGTGTACAATTACAGAAGACATTCTGGGAGTGTTGCAGGGGTTTTACTCCTCTTTATATGCCTCCAAGACTGCCAACTCTGAGGAGGATATATTACAATTCCTTAGGGAAGCAAATTTACCCACACTTTCAGCAGAGGAGAGGGAACAACTAGAGGAGCATATTGAGATGGAAGAATTAGAGGAAGCCTTGAAAGATATGTCTAATGACAAAGCTCCCGGCTTGGATGGTATCCCTGTGGAGACATATAAGAGGTTTCAGGGCATTTTATTACCAGAACTACTGAAGGTCTTTAACTATTCATTGGAGGTGGGCTGTCTTCCTGCTTCTATGCGGGAGGCCTTTATAGTAGTGATACCGAAACCAGGGAAGGATCCAAGACTTCCCGACTCATATAGGCCAATATCCCTCCTAACGGATGTTAAGTTGTTAGCAAAGGTTCTGGCTTAGAGACTATCAAAGGTTATATTTAGCATAATACATCCAGACCAAAACGGGCTTTATGCCCCAAAAATCTACAGCTATCAACATTCGCAGAGTATATACTAGCTTACAAATCCCGGCAGATAACTGTGGACATAGCCATGTCAAGAGACAAAATGGCTCTAAGGCCTTTGACAGTGTGGAATGGGGATACCTCTGGGGTACGTTGAGTTGTATGGGCTTTGGACAACGGTTCATTAAATGGGTGTAAGTCTTATATTCTGACACGAGAGCACGTATTAGGGCTAACAGGAGTGTGTCTACCTACATCCAGCTGGTACAGACAGGGCTGCCCACTATCCGCCCTCCTCTTTATGATAGCCATTGAGCCTCTAGCGGCGGTGGGGCGTAGGTCCCCAGACATAAAGGGGTTCCAATATGGGCTGATAAATAATAAAATTATACGCTGCTGACACTCTTCTGTTTTTGGGAGATACGACATCTTCCCTATCGGCAGCTATGTCTCTGTTAGACAAGTTTGGCAGTCTGTCGGGCCTTAACCCCTTAGGGACGCATGACGTACCGGTACGGTACGCGATTGCGGCGTGGCAGGGGTTAATTGTGACAGGATGCCCGCTGAAATCATTCAGCGGCCATCCTGTCACAACGCCGGGGGGGGGTCATGTGACCCCCCCCCCCGTATCGATGATCGCCGCAAACCGCAGGTTAATTCAGACCTGCGGTTTGCGGCTTTTATCTGCGGTTATACGTTTATAGTCGGTGTCTAAATACAGTAGACCCACTATTAAATACTCTCAGTGGTCTCAAAATAATGTGTATTGTTTACTGAGTATGCCTTATTATTCTTAAGTTAAGATTTAACTTTTATTTCTATCATTTAAGGGCTCTTTCACACTTGCGTTATTGTCTTCCGGCATAGAGTTCCGTCGTCGGGACTCTATGCCGGAAGAATACTGATCAGGATTATCCTAATGCATTCTGAATGGAGAGTAATCCGTTCAGGATGCATCAGGATGTCTTCAGTTCCGGTACGGAACGTTTTTTGGCCGGAGAAAATACCGCAGCATGCTGCGCTTTTTGCTCCGGCCAAAAATCCTGAAGACTTGCCGCAAGGCCGGATCCGGGATCAATGCCCATTGAAAGGCATTGATCCGGATCCGGCCTTAAGCTAAACGTCGTTTCGGCGCATTGCCGGACCCGACGTTTAGCTTTTTCTGAATAGTTACCATGGCTGCCGGGACGCTAAAGTCCTGACAGCAATGGTAAAGTGTAGCGGGGAGCAGTATACTTACCGTCCGTGCGGCTCCCGGGGCGCTCCAGAGTGACGTCAGGGCGCCCCAAGCGCATGGATCACGTGATCACATGGATCACGTCATCCATGCGCATGGGGCGCTCTGACGTCATTCTGGAGCGCCCGGGGAGCCGCACGGACTGTAAGTATACTGCTCCCCCGCTCCCCGCTCCTACTTTAATAGCGTCCTGGGTGCCATAGTAACACTGAAAGCATTTGGAAGACGGTTCCGTCTTCAAATGCTTTCAGTACACTTGCGTTGTTACGGATCCGGCAGGCACCTCCGGCAACGGAAGTGCATGCCGGATCCCAACAACGCAAGTGTGAAAGAGGCCTTAAATAAAATGAGACGATGGAGTAAAGTGAACTCCTGCGCTTTTTTTGTTAGAGAGGGAGGAAAGGGTCTCGGTGCAAAGTAGTGGGCTTTAGCAGTGTTCCCGTATGGTAGGCGTGTTAAATGTATAGGGGAGGAGCCTAGTTGAGTTTACAAAATCTCCCTATACACTTGCCCTACTTGACCTAGTCTAGTCAGTGTGATTGCCTAAATGGCTGTAATCGGGGCACTCGTCTTTAAAAGGACGACCCCCAGCCTCAGGAACCTCGGCCCTGTACTAAAGATCCCTATGCTCTTACCTCTCTAAGATTGATGTCCTGTGTCATCCTCCGACGCGTTTCGCCAGGCATGGCTCTTCAGGATCGTAAAAATTTGAAGAGCTTAATATGAACCCCAGGGAACTGGAGGCCACACGTACCCTTGTTGGCCTAATGGAGGAAGGTGAGAGAGATAGAGCAGAGGGTCCTTTTACTGAACTGAAACTAAAAAGTACCCAAATGCCACCACCCCTACCAGACTCTAGTGTGTCCATATTCCACAAATTAGTATCCAGGGATATGTAACTAATTAAAACGACCAAGGATATCTCAAACTTGAGTAAGGAAGAGTACCAAGCCCTAATAAGCCTAGAAAAAGACCGGAATTTAATAATAAAACCCTCAGATAAGGGAGGAAACCTAGTCATAATGGATCAAGATGTATATAAAAACATGTGTCTAGATATCCTGAAAGACAGGGAAACCTATGAAATCTTACTAAAAGACCCTGGCCCTATATTTGTCTCAGAACTCCGGCAAATTTTATTTAAGGGATTGAAGGATAAACTAATTGACCAGACAGAACTAGACTTCCTCCTTCCTAAATATCCGGTCACAGCCACCTTCTATTCCACACCCAAGATTCATAAGGGCACTACGCCACTGAAAGGACGCCCAATAGTATCAGGTGTGGGCAGCCTAGGACAGAACGTAGGCATCTACATCGACAAAATCATTAAACCCTTTGTCGAGACATTACCGTCGTACATACGCGATACATCTGACCTCCTACTGAGACTCAGTGGTGTTATGCATGGACGATCAAACCATACTGGTGTCCATAGACGTCTAGACCCTATATAGTTCAATCAAACATGACCTAGGAATGAAGGCAGTAGAAAGCTACCTAAGTATGAGGGATATAAGACAATCTCGACACAATCAGTTCATACTCGATCTATTAAACTTCAGCCTCACTAGGAACTATTTTGTCTTTGATGACCACTACTACCACCAGCTCAGGGGCACCGCGATGGGCAGTTCTTGTGCGCCGTTGTATGCAAATCTGCTCCTGGGCTGGTGGGAAGCCAACATCATTGGCTCAGATAGGATGGATAAGTGGCAAGACATGATAGTTCTGTGGCTGAGGTTCATAGATGATGTCTTTGTATTGTGGCGAGGGACGGTAGACACCTTTGGGGACTTCATGGAGATGATTAATGACAACGCTATGGGCCTTAGATTCACATCAGAACATAGCCCATGACTCGTTACCCTTTTTAGATGTGCTTATTGAAAGAGGCCCAAATAATAACATAATCACCTCGGTCTACTGGAAAAAGACAGCTACAAATAGATTGCTCCGTTGGGAGAGCGCCCATCCCTATGCCCTACGTAAGGGCATACCTAAGGGTCAGTACCTTAGACTCCGACGCAACTGCTCCACCGTTAAAAAATTCAAAAGTGAAGCAGAGGATCTAAGGTACAGATTCAGGGATAGAAGGTACCCTGATGGCATACTACGAGTAGCCTATGAGGCAGCAGTCTCAGAGAATAGGGATATGCTACTCATACCAAAGAAAAAAAGGATGGACTTTATAATTCCCTCCAACACTGCTCGCATCATAGGGACCTTTGACAATGCCCATCAACAGGTTAGGCAGGCACTAACAAAGTACTGGGACATATTAAAAACTGACCCTGATCTGGAAGATATAATAGGACCATACCCAGCAATAACCTACAGGAAAGGTAGAAGCCTCAAAGACAGACTGGTCAATAGCCACTACCTATCCCCTAGCAATCCTGGTAACTGGCTATCTAGGAGACCTACAGGTACCTTTAAGTGTGGTAGGTGCTTGGCCTGTAGCCAGGTAAGGAAAACCAAGACATTTACGTGCTCACACACAGGCAGAGAGTATACCAGCCGTGATTACGTGAACTGTCTAACCATGGGGGTAGTATATTTGGCACAGTGCTCCTGCCCCCTAGACTATGTAGGGAAAACTAAAAGAGAATTCAGGAGACGTATTAGAGACCACTACAATGACATTCAAAATAAAAAGGACACATCAGTGGCACGGCATATCAATCAGTGCCATGGTGGAAACACGACATGCCTTGAATTTATAGGTATCCAACATGTCCCAAAACCTAGGAGGGGAGGTGATTGGGATAAATTGATCCTGAAGGCAGAAGCTAGGTGGATCTATAGACTGAAGTCCGTGACACCAAACGGTCTCAATGAATATCTGTCATATAAACCCTTCCTATAGATACAAACCTGTAATATACACTCACCTAAAGAATTATTAGGAACACCTGTTCTATTTCTCATTAATGCAATTATCTAGTCAACCAATCACATGGCAGTTGCTTCAAATGCATTTAGGGGGTGGTCCTGGTCAAGACAATCTCCTGAACTCCAAACTGAATGTCAGAATGGGAAAGAAAGGTGATTTAAGCAATTTTGAGCGTGGCATGGTTGTTGGTGCCAGACGGGCCAGTCTGAGTATTTCACAATCTGCTCAGTTACTGGGATTTTCACACACAACCATTTCTAGGGTTTACAAAGAATGTTGTGAAAAGGGAAAAACATCCAGTATGCGGCAGTCCTGTGGGCAAAAATGCCTTGTGGATGCTAGAGGTCAGAGGAGAATGGGCCGACTGATTCAAGCTGATAGAAGAGCAACGTTGACTGAAATAACCACTCGTTACAACCGAGGTATGCAGCAAAGCATTTGTGAAGCCACAACACGCACAACCTTGAGGCGGATGGGCTACAACAGCAGAAGACCCCACCGGGTACCACTCATCTCCACTACAAATAGGAAAAAGAGGCTACAATTTGCATGAGCTCACCAAAATTGGACTGTTGAAGACTGGAAAAATGTTGCCTGGTCTGATGAGTCTCGATTTCTGTTGAGACATTCAAATGGTAGAGTCCGAATTTGGCGTAAACAAAATGAGAACATGTATCCATCCTCTGATGGCTACTTCCAGCAGGATAATGCACCATGTCACAAAGCTCAAATCATTTCAAATTGGTTTCTTGAACATGACAATGAGTTCACTGTACTAAAATGGCCCCCACAGTCACCAGATCTCAACCCAATAGAGCATCTTTGGGATGTGGTCGAACGGGAGCTTCGTGCCCTGGATATGCATCCCTCAAATCTCCATCAACTGAAAGATGCTATCCTATCAATATGGGCCAACATTTCTTTTTTTTTTTTGAACAATAATTTTTTATTAAGATTTTCATAAAGATAGGTTACATTTGCTTGAATACAATCACATATATAAAATTGTAACAGAGATAATTTTAGGCACTTGTGAAACTTCTTTAGAGAAAGGAAATTACACTTCATAAAACAGATAAACTAATACCAGTAATAAGAATGACATTACAGGTACTTCACATAGCAAAATATTAGTGTACAGGTAACGAGGTAGAGAACTATAGTATTATAATCTAATAGAAGCATTAGGAGGGATTTTGCAATTATTGTCGTTCAACCACATATCCCAGTTTTTAAGGAAAGTAATTTTCGAGTTCCTAGCCGAGGCCCAAAGTCTCTCATATAAACAACAATTATCTAGCGTTCTAAGAATTCTTTTGATGTTAGGAAGATCACCGGATTTCCAACAGGCAGCAATTTTCAGACGGGTAGCAAATATTAAATGACTGACAATGGATCTATAATGTTGAGGAAGTTCAATAAGGCCTACAGATAAAAGAGCCAACTTAGGTGAGGGGTTGATATGAGAGCCTGCCAAGTGAGATATAAACTCAAAAATTGAGTTCCATAAACATTTAACTGATAGGCAGTCCCACCACATGTGTATATATGTACCAGAGGCATTACCACATCTCCAACATGCTGGAGATATTTCAGGAAATATTTTGTTCAAATACATAGGGGTTCTATACCATCTATATAGTATTTTTCTTGCTCCTTCTAAATGGTCTGAGCATTTGGAAAGTTTAGATACAGAGGTGAAAACTTCCGCCCATTCCGTTTCTGTGAGATCAGAGCCCAACTCAGAGTTCCACATGTCCATGATATGTTGTAGAGGATTTGTGATAGATTCTTTTAGTAGTTGATAACCTTTAGTGATACCTTTATCTAGTCTATGTGTCATATGGATCCAATCCCATAGCGAATGTTTTTGTGAGATGAAGTGAAAATTCCTTGGGGATTGAAGTAAGTGTCTTATTCTTAGGTATTTATAGAAGTCTGAGTTGGGGATGTTGAACTCTTTATGTAGGTAAGCAAACTCGACAAAAACGTCATTAATTCTCAATTGACCAGTATCTGTAATACCCGAGGAAATCCAGTTGCTAATCTGTAGGTCTGGTATGGCTAATTCGCATATTTCTAGAGGTAGGGAGGAGATTGAGGTGGTAACTAATTTATCTGTTCTAGCAATGACATACCAGATGCTATGTATTGCATTCAGGGTTGATAGTGAAGAGATATGTTTAATACCAAAAACCGCTGTGGCAGAGAGCCGTAAGTTTAAATCATGGGCTCCCATTATATTTTTCTCCAATACAACCCATTTTTTAGAAGTATCATTTTTAATCAAGTATCTCATTTGATCCAGTATAGAAGAGGCATAGTAGTGCTTAATAGAAGGGATATTGAGTCCGCCTGTTTTAAGTGATTTTTGAAGAATGAGACCTTTCACTCTGGGTTTAAATTTCCCCCAGATGTGTCGGTTGATTAAAGTTTGTAGTTTTGATATATATCCTTTGGGAATGGCAATTGGAATATTACGGAACATATAAATGATTTTGGGTAATATCATCATTTTAATTGCTGCTATTCTCCCTAACCATGAAAGTGAGTCCATTCTTAGGTTGTTTAAGGAATCATTAATTTTGTTATATAGTGGCCAAAAATTGACTTTGAATAATTTGCTAGTAGGAAATGCAAGCTGGATGCCTAAATATGTCAATGACTCTTCAGCCCAGGGGTATTTGTACGAGTTGGAGATTAAGTGTTTGGTAGTTCTGGATAATCCCAGGTCAAGAATTTGAGACTTGTTGATATTAACTTTGTAAAAGGAGGCTTTGCCAAATTTAGAAATTATATTGTTAATAGCATTTAATGCAGTAGCAGGGTTTGATGTTAAAATTAGCACATCATCTGCAAAAAGACCTATGCGGTGATCTGTGTTTCCCACCGTTATCCCTTTAATGAGAGGGGAGGATCTGATATGCTCCGCAAAGGGTTCCATTGCCAGGGCAAATATTAAAGGGGACATGGGGCATCCTTGTCTGGTTCCATTCTTAATATTGAATGGAGCAGACAAAAAACTAGATGAGTAAATAGAGGCGCTGGGGTTGGAATATAAAGACATTACCGCAGATAGGAAAAAATCACCAAATCCAAATTTTTTCAAGGTTGCATGAATGTATTTCCAATGTATCCTATCAAACGCCTTCTCCGCATCCAAGGAGAGGAGCAGAGAAGGCGTTCGGGTGGAATATGCTACATCTAAAAGGTCTATGAATCTCCTAGTACCATCTGATGATTGCCTGTTGGGAACAAAACCAATTTGATCATTAGCTATTAATGTGGGAAGAATGCCAGATAATCTCTTTGACAAAATTTTCGCAAATATCTTTATATCTGAGTTTAGTAGTGATATAGGCCTGAAGTTAGCCGGTTTGTCTGCAGATTTACCAGGTTTTGGGAGCGTAATTATCAGTGCGTTTAACATATCTTTGGGGATCGACTCTTGTTCTGCTATTAAATTGAAGGATCTATTCAAAAAAGGGTTTAAAATGTGCGAGAAATTTTTATAATATTCATTTGTAAGCCCGTCTGGACCAGGAGATTTATTGTTTTTGAGGGAATGTATTGCTTCAGATATTTCCTGATGTGTGATTTTAGAGTTAAGGGTTTGACTTTGGGCTGGTGTTATGGAAGGAAGGGATATACCATTAAGGAAGTCATTGATATATTCAGTAGTTGGTTGGACAATGTCAGATGCTTTTTCCAGATTATATAAATTTTCATAATATTTGGCAAATTCCTCTGCTATATGCTTGGGATTATATAATTTTTGGTCCTGATTGTCGTATAAGAAAGGGATTCTTGATTTGATTTCTCTTTTTTTAATTCTATTAGCTAAAATTTTTGATGCTTTATTACCTTGGGAGTAGTGGTCTGATTTGACTTTACGCAGGTGGAATTCATGTTTTTCGTGTAGATGGAGGTATAAATGGTGTCTGGCTGTTTTTAATTTGCTGAGAGTTTTTGGATCTAAAGAAATCTTAGAAGAATCCTCCAGGTTTTTGATATCAGCTAATAATTTATCTAGAGTTTTCCTTCTATTTTTCTTTTGGATAGCTGCATGTTTTAACAGAACACCCCTTATAAATGCCTTGTGCGCACTCCATAGTGTAATATCTGAAACCAACTTATTGTCATTGGATTTAAAATATTCTTTTAGTGAATTTTCTACTTCTGTACGTATAGAGGAATTTTGGAGTAAGGAGTTATTGAGTCTCCATGGGGAATATATTCTATTACTATACATGTCATCCAGAGTAAGAGTGATAAACGCATGGTCAGACCACGTTATATTAGAAATTGATACTTCTAACACTTTTTGAAGGAGCCATTTATCTGATACAAAGAGGTCAATTCTAGAGTAAGTATTGTGTGGGTGTGAAAAGAAAGTAAAATCTTTTTCATTGGCATGGTGAACCCTCCATATATCTAGAAGACCCTCTTGAAATAAGAAATCTCTGAGGTGTGAGTTTTTTTGAGAGGGAAGAGGAGAGGGCAGCCTATCAATTGAGGAGTCAGGACACATATTGAAGTCGCCACAAATCAATAGAGAACCTTGTTTAGAATCCTGAGCTAATTTGATTGTACGTTTGATGAAATTGATCTGATCAGCATTAGGGGCATATAGATTAACTATTGTGTATTTAGAGTTATTTATGTCGCATATAATAATAATATATCTACCCTCTTCATCAATTATTGTATTATGACACTGGAAAGCAACAGAATTTTTGAAACCTATAATCACACCTTTTCTTTTATTTGAAGCCGGTGAGAAAAAAGTGTGTGGAAAGGAGGGATGAGAAAATCTGTAGGAGTCTTCCTTATTAAGGTGGGACTCTTGAATACAGATGATATCAGCTCCTTGTTTCCTCACCTCATTCCAACATGCTGAGCGCTTAAATGGGCTATTAAGACCTTTTACATTTGCAGAGAGGACTTTTATTCCTTTACTAGCCATACTGAGTTCTAATACAATATGCTAAGGTTTCTAATCTGAGTTGATTAACTAGTAGTGTGTAAATGAAATGGTGAAGTACACATATGTTACCGTATAGTAATTTTGGGGAACGTAGATTTGAATCTTTGGTTTCAGTTGTTTGAGGTAGACCTTTTTTGTGTAACCTTGCAAAACAATAAGATAAAACATAGGGAAAAAAAAGATTAATAAATAACAGAAACATAACAATGGTCTAACAGTGACCACAAGTAGTGATGTATCTCACTTAGTATGGGAGGCGTTAGGGAAACAGTGGATTAGGGAATGTGAACACAGAGATGTAATATGTGTTCTGAGAGGTAGAGCATCAGGGTGTGGAACCCCATAAGAATAGGATAATAGTAATATAACTATATAAGTATAACATGGAAGAATACTTATAGTAACAAAGAGACTGTCCAGAATAAATTTCACGGAGGATTTCTTCCCACTTTGGTCCATTCTGGAGTTAGGTTAAGGTGGCTTCTGTCAGAGGAAGGTCTATTAGAAGGAGAGTTCATTGCTTTGTCTCTTTCTTTGTCTTTGGCGCCCTCCGGTGGCACAGAGATGTTCCATTTGGCAAAAGCTACTGACGCTTCCTGTGGAGAAACTAGAACATTTGATGAATTTTGGTATCTCACAATCAGCTTAACAGGGAAGCCCCATTTGTAAGGAATATTGTTATCCCTTAATGCTTTGGTGTATATTTGGAACTCGCGCCTCCTGCTCAGTGTCGCTGGCGATAAGTCGGTGAATAGGAGGACATTACAAAATCTTTCAGGGATATCCGTCCTCTTTTTTTGAGCTTCTCTCATTAGGGAGTCTTTTAGGTGATAAAAGTGTATTCTGGCAAGAACATCTCTGGGAATAGAGGCTGGAAGAGCTTTGGGTTTGGGAACCCGGTGGACCCGGTCTATGATCAACTCTGACCCTGGGGTATCTGGCAAATATGACACTATAAGGTCCGCAATAAAGTCCTGCAGCTGAGAGTCCAGAACACTTTCAGGAATGTTTCTGAATCTAATGTTATTTCTTCTGGAGCGATCCTCCAGATCAGCGATTTTAAGTTTCATGGTGGCTATGTCATCTTCAACCGCATTATGATTATCAACTAGTGAGTTATGCGCTGTGACAAATTCCTCCATTTTTTCTTCCAAATGTGCGGTTCTTTCTCCTATAGCGACTATGTCTGCATGGATAACAGAGATTGTCTCTTTAAAGTCGCCATGAATAGATCTTTTTAGATCTGCCAGCATGTCCTGCATTGTGGTAACTGTTAATCCAGGATCTATACCTGGTGAAGCAGGGTAAGTATCAAGGGGAGGACTGTATGGCTGTTGTTCACTCACCCTCTTTTGTTTTTTAGGTTCCTGTGAAGAAGGAGAATCGGATCCTGCTGAAGAGGGAGACCCAGGTGATCGCTGGATGGGTGCCGCTGCAGAGGACGAACAGGGCACTCCCTCTGTGTGGCGGGAACCGGCGCCATCTTGTGAAGACCCAGAAGCTGGATGGAAGAATGCCGTCATTTTCTGAGGCTGCGATCCCTTCTTCCTTCCTCTGGTCATCATCGGTAGGAGTACTGAAGCAAGGTCCGTTCTGGGGTAGGTAAGTATCTCCAATATCTCTGTAATATATTCGCTTTGTGCCGCTGTCGGAGTTCCACAGCCGGAGCTCTGGCACTATGCGACCTCTCCTCCCGGCATCCGGCCACGCCCCTCCAACATTTCTAAAGAATGCTATCAGCACCTTGTTGAATCAATGCCACATAGAATTAAGGCAGTTCTGAAGGCAAAAGGGGGTCCAACGCCGTATTTGTAATGACCGACGACACGCACAGGGAGGAAAACAGGGAAAGCCCTGCCCAAGGGAGAGGGAAAGGTGGTGACCCCTAACTCACCTTGCGGCTGGCACCTGACTGCCCTGACGTCCCTAGACGGGTTCCTCACCCGTGCGGCGATCACGTGCCTAAACCCTGGCTTTCCCTAATATGAGCCCTGGATAGTGAACAGGCCGGTGGGATCGCTAGTCCACACCACTATCACTAAGAGGGAAACACCAGGGAGAGGACAGACAAAACATACAAACACATACACCCAGGTGGGCGACCACAATAAACCAAGAAGGTCCAACAGGGATCTGGAGGGTAGCGTACTGGACCAACTACCAGCGAACGCAGCAACACAGCTCCAGAAGGTCAGAATAGATGTCCAGGCAGGAAGCTCTATCTCTGGCAACCAGAGAAGTGTGAGAGAGAAATATAAGGAGGTCTGGGAGTGCTGGACAAGGAACAGCTGAGGAGAAGGAGCTACGGATCCCTGAGTGAGCCAAAAGGGTTTGCAAAGCAAACCCAGAAAGCTACCATAAGGAAAACAGCCCTATCTTAAATAGAGCGTGCAGCCAACCGCTGCGACTTCCTGACCCCGGGTATAACGGAGTCAGGCGTGGTCCTTGACACCCTCGTGACAGTATTAGTATGGTGTTCCTAATAATTCTTTAGGTGAGTGTATATACAGAGGGCAGGTCTAAATGGGCACTAATATGCATATAGAAGATAGAACAAATTCTGCTCTATTTAATAATTAACTTAAGCCCTCTATATATATATATAAAAAATTATGATCCTATTCACCCAAACACCAGATCATCTCTGTGTGCATGGTCTGGATGGTACCTTTCCAGAACAGCCACACAGCTATTGACCTAACAATGAGGGTGTTAACACTAAGATGACAGAAACCAAAAAATCGCAATATAACACTCAGGATAGACAGGGTTAACATACTCCATGTCTTGTGAGAGTTTTTATAGATATTTCTTAGCAAATCAAACTAAGCCCATAATGACATCCAGCGATCTCCAATCTTGCTATACACAGAGCCGGCCAAGGACGCGGTGTGAGATCCCCATGACGAATAGCCACGCCCAAGCACCATGTCACTTCCGCCTTATAGCGGAGCATAGCTAGGCTGCCCGATCTAAGAAGCGGAATCCTACTGCGCATGTCTCCGCTTCGAAGTAGACAGGTGAATATGCGGGGGGGGGGGGGGGAGTTACCAGTGCACAGCGCTCATACCAACTGATTGGCCAAATCTAATTAGGGGTGGAGAGGGACGCACGTAAAAGAGACACACAGCATAACAAAGTTGCCACTGCCGCATGATCGATACAGGTGCAGAGCCACTGCCTCCAGCGCCTGGACATCCTTTCTCCCTGAAGAGCCATACCTGGCGAAACGCGTCGGAGGATGACACAGGAAATCAATCTTAGAGAGGTAAGAGCATAGGGATCTTTAGTACAGGGCCGAGGTTCCTGAGGCTGGGGGTCGTCCTTTTAAAGACGAGTGCCCCGATTACAGCCATTTAGGCAATCACACTGACTAGACTAGGTCAAGTAGGGCAAGTGTATAGGGAGATTTAGTAAACTCAACTAGGCTCCTCCCCTATACATTTAACACGCCTACCATACGGGAACACTGCTAAAGCCCACTACTTTGCACCGAGACCCTTTCCTCCCTCTCTAACAAAAAAAGCGCAGGAGTTTATTTTACCTGCGGTTGCGGCGGTGGCCGGCGGTGCCATCGGGTCCCCATGCAGCTGTGGGGGGGACCCGATGGCATGGAAGGCAGCGCGATGTCTAAGGAAGGCATCGCACTGCCTTCCGGTGACGAGCCTGTGAGATCCAGCCCCCTGGATCACACAGGCAGGAAGCTGTATGAGTAATACACACAGTATTACTCATACAGCCAATGCATTCCAATACAGAAGTACTGGAACAAAAAATAAAGTGAAAAAAAAGTTAATAAAAATTAAGTTTTCCCCCCCAAAAAATTAACTTCCTTTCCTTTGGCAAAATGGGTCAAAAGAAGGACTTGACAGGCTCAGAAAAGTCAAAAATAGTGAGATATCTTGAAGAGGGATGGAGCACTCTTAAAATTGCAAAGCTTCTGAAGCATGATCATCGAACAATCAAGCGTTTCATTCAAAATAGTCAACAGGGTCGCAAGAAGCGTGTGGAAAAACCAAGGCGCAAAATAACTGCCCATGAACTGAGAAAAGTCAAGCGTGCAGCTGCCAAGATGTCACTTGCCACCAGTTTGGCCATATTTCAGAGCTGCAACATCACTGGAGTGCCCAAAAGCACAAGGTGTGCAATACTCAGAGACATGGCCAAGGTAAGAAAGGCTGAAAGACGACCACCACTGAACAAGACACACAAGCTGAAACGTCAAGACTGGGCCAAGAAATATCTCAAGACTGATTTTTCTAAGGTTTTATGGACTGATGAAATGAGAGTGAGTCTTGATGGGCCAGATGGATGGGCCCGTGGCTGGATTGGTAAAGGGCAGAGAGCTCCAGTCCGACTCAGACGCCAGCAAGGTGGAGGTGGAGTACTGGTTTGGGCTGGTATCATCAAAGATGAGCTTGTGGGGCCTTTTCGGGTTGAGTATGGAGTCAAGCTCAACTCCCAGTCCTACTGCCAGTTTCTGGAAGACACCTTCTTCAAGCAGTGGTACAGGAAGAAGTCTGCATCCTTCAAGAAAAACATGATTTTCATGCAGGACAATACTCCATCACACGCGTCCAAGTACTCCACAGCGTGGCTGGCAAGAAAGGGTATAAAAGAAGAAAATCTAATGACATGGCCTCCTTGTTCACCTGATCTGAACCCCATTGAGAACCTGTGGTCCATCATCAAATGTGAGATTTACAAGGAGGGAAAACAGTACACCTCTCTGAACAGTGTCTGGGAGGCTGTGGTTGCTGCTGCACGCAATGTTGATGGTGAACAGATCAAAACACTGACAGAATCCATGGATGGCAGGCTTTTGAGTGTCCTTGCAAATAAAGGTGGCTATATTGGTCACTGATTTGTTTTTGTTTTGTTTTTGAATGTCAGAAATGTATATTTGTGAATGTTGAGATGTTATATTGGTTTCACTGGTAAAAATAAATAATTGAAATGGGTATATATTTGTTTTTTGTTAAGTTGCCTAATAATTATGCACAGTAATAGTCACCTGCACACACAGATATCCCCCTAAAATAGCTAAAACTAAAAACAAACTAAAAACTACTTCCAAAAATATTCAGCTTTGATATTAATGAGTTTTTTGGGTTCATTGAGAACATGGTTGTTGTTCAATAATAAAATTAATCCTCAAAAATACAACTTGCCTAATAATTCTGCACTCCCTGTACATATTAGGTATCGCCGCGTCCGTATCGACCGGCTCTATAAACATATCACATGACCTAACCCCTCAGATGAACACCGTAAAAAATAAAAAATAAAAACTGTGCTAAATAAACAATTTTTTTGTCACCTTACATCACAAAAAGTACAACAGCAAGCGATCAAAAAGGTGTTTGCCCACCAAAATAGTACCAATCTAACCGTCACCTCACCCCGCAAAAAATGAGCCCCTACCTGAGACAATCGCCCAAAAAATAAGAAAAATATGGCTCAGAGTATGGAGACACTAAAACATCATTTTTTTTGTTTAAAAAAAGCTGTTATAGTGTAAAACTTACATAAATAAAAAAAAGTATACATATTTGGTATCGCCGCGTTCGTATTGACCGGCTCTATAAAGATATCACATGACCTAACCTCTCAGATGAACACCATAAAAAATAAAAACTGTGCTAAATAAACAATTTTTTGTCACCTTACATCACAAAAAGTGTAATAGCAAGCGATCAAAACGTCACACGCACCCCAAAATAGTGCCCAAAAAAACGTCATCTCATCCCGCAAAAATCATACCCTACCCAAGGTAATCGCCCAAAAACTGAAAAATTTATGGCTCTCAGACTATAGAAACACTAAAACATGATTTTTTTTGCTTCAAAAAGGAAATCATTGTGTAAAACTTACATTAAAAAAAATAAAAGTATACATATTAGGTATCGCCACGTCCGTATCGACCGGCTCTATAAAAATATCACATGAACTAACCCCTCAGATGAACACCAGAAAAAAATTAAAATAAAAACTGTGCTAAATAAACAATTTTTTGTCACCTTACATCACAAAAAGTGTAATAGCAAGCGATCAAAAAGTCACAAGCACCCCAAAATAGTGCCAATAAAACCATCATCTCATCCCGCAAAAATCATACCCTACCCAAGGTAATCGCCCAAAAACTGAAAAAATAATGTCTCTCAGACTATAGAAACACTAAAACATTATTTTTTTTTGCTTCAAAAATGAAATCATTGTGTAAAACTTACATAAATAAAAAAAGTATACATATTAGGTATCGCCGTGTCTGTATCGACAGGCTTTATAAAAATATCACATGACCTAACCCCTCAGATGAACACCGTAAAAATTTTTTAAAAAAACTGTGCTAAATAAATCATTTTTTTGTCACCTTACATCACAAAAAGTGTAATAGCAAGCGATCAAAAAGTCACACGCACCCCAAAATAGTGCCAATAAAACCGTCATCTCATCCCGCAAAAATCATACCCTACCCAAGGTAATCGCCCAAAAACTGAAAAAATTATGGCTCTCAGACTATGGAAACACTAAAACATGATTTTTTTTTTGCTTCAAAAATGAAATCATTGTGTAAAACTTACATAAATAAAAGAAAAGTATACATATTAGATATCGCCGCATCCGTGACAACCTGGTCTATAAAAATATCACATCATCTAACCTGTTAGATGAATGTTGTAAATAACAAAAAATAAAAACGGTGCCAAAACAGCTATTTCTTGTTATCTTGCCTCACAAAAAGTGTAATATAGAGCAACCAAAAATCATATGTACCCTAAACTAGTACCAACAATACTGCCACCCTATCCCATAGTTTTTAAAATGGGGCCACTTTTTTGGAGTTTCTACTCTAGGGGTGCATCAGGGGGGCTTCAAATGGGACATGGTGTAAAAAAAAAAGTCCAGCAAAATCTGCCTTCCAAAAACCGTATGGCATTCCTTTCCTTCTGCGCCCTGCTGTATGCCCGTACAGCTGTTTACGACCACATATGGGGTGTTTATGTAAACTACAGAATCAGGGCCATAAATATTGAGTTTTGTTTGGCTGTTAACCCTTGCTTTGTTACTGGGAAAAATGGATTAAAATGGAAAATTTGCCAATAAATTGAAATTCTGAAATTTCATCTCTATTTGCCAATAACTCTTGTGGAACACCTAAAGGGTTAACAACGTTTGTAAAATCTGTTTTGAATACCTTGAGGGGTGTAGTTTCTTAGATGGGGTCACTTTCATGGAGTTTTTACTCTAGGGTTGCATCAGGGGGGCTTCAAATGGGACATGGTGTCAAAAAAACAAGTCCAGCAAAACCTGCCTTCCAAAAACCGTATGGCATTCCTTTCCTTCTGTGCCCTGCCGTGTGCCCGTACAGCGGTTTACAACCACATATGGGGTGTTTCTGTAAACTACAGAATCTGGGCCATAAATATTGAGTTTTATTTGGCTGTTAACCCTTGCTTTGTAACTCACGCTTTATGCCGCCCAGGTCCCCTCTTCTGTCCGCCCAGCTCCTCTTGATTGATGGCACAGTCCACCGCATCATTGACGAACTCCCGCGCCTGCGCCATTCACTTCTGTCTTCGGCGCAGGCGCAGTGAGTGAATGATGCGATCCTGGTGCCGGATTCCTCACTGCGCCTGCGCCGACCACGTCACAGTGAGGAAGCCGGCATCAGGAGAGCGGCCTTCACTCACTGCGCCTGCACCGAAGACAGAAGTGAACGGCGCAGGCGCGGGATTTCGCCAACCATGCAGGGAACAGTGGCATCAATCAAGAGGAGCTGGGCAGGCAGAACACTGGACCTGGGCGGGATAAAGCGTGAGTGGACGGAGCCTCTAGGTGCTGATCTTACGCCCACATAGAACCTAGAGGCTCATTAGCATATAATAAAAGTGCTTTTTTAACAAAAACGGCTGCAGGGACTAATGTTAGAAACATACTGTTATGTAGTGCTGACATTAGCGCATTGCTAATGTCAGTCAGCTACATAACAGTATTTCTGGTGGTAGACACCCTTTAATGTGGATACTCAAAGGGGCGAGGAGGGGTACTCTGGAGTATAATATCCCTTTGATAGGCCTCATAAGAAGAGTATGGGCGAAAGTCAAGCAGCTGAGAGGCATTACGGGAGTAAGTAAACTAGCTCCGATCTGGAGCAACTCCCTTCTTCCAGAGTTCATTTCACTGTCATGATTTCAGGGATGGGAAAATAAAGGGATTCATAGGATTAGCGATTTAGTAGAAGGCCATAAGTTTAAATCATTTACCGATATACAGGAAAAATTCCAGATTTCTCAAACGAGTTTTTACCAATATCTACAGCTACGCCATACTATGAGGAAAAAAGGTAGTACCATCATTAAAATAGATATCGCCCAAAAACTAATCCTTACAGGAAGTGTAAAGAGAGGCTTGATATCTATGCTTTATCCAATGTTACTAGATAAATTCCTAATTTCTCATGCGTTGACTCGAATGAAAAAGTGGAAGAAAGACCTAGGGGAGATATGACAAGGTCAGTGGGAAGATATTTTAGAAGCAGTTCCGTTGACTTCATTGAGTGAGCAGGGGAAACTATCCCAACTTTTCATCATCCTCAGAGTATATAAAACACCAATATTCTTAAAAAATTGGGGTCAGAATGGACGCATGTTGCCCGAGATGTAATATGGTACCAGCGGACATGGTTCATATGTTATGGAATTGTAAAAGCTTAGATAGGTACTGGACAGGTATATTAGAGATCATATACCAGAATATGGAAGTTAGGGTAGAGAGAGACCCCAAAATATGTATTTTGGAATATGTATCTGAAGTAGGAACGGATGATTATAGCAAGATAGTGTCACAGAACCATGAACCAGACGTACAACAAGGGATAAGTGAAAATAAGAAGGCTTTATTGAAAATAAAGCTGTAAAGCAAAAGTCCAAACGGATGGCGAAACCGAAGCAGAGTCTTTGCGAAGCCAGAGGTCAGGAACCAGAAGGGTAGTCAGACGAAGCCAGGATCAGGAACCAGCAGGGTAGTCAGACGAAGCCAGGATCAGGAACCAGCAGGGTAGTCGGACGAAACCAGGATCAGGAACCAGCAGGGTAGTCGGACGAAACCAGGATCAGGAACCAGAAGCAGCAGCAGTCTAGAAGCATGTGAACACAGGAGGACCAAGCAAGGAACTGAAGCCACAGACCTCCTATATATGAGCTAGGCATCCAGCTCCTCCCAGTGGGAAGGAGGAGCCGCAGGGTGGGAGGCTACAAGAAACCCAGAAACCAAGATGGCCGCCAGCACATGTCAAACGAAGGAGAACAGCAAGAAGGTAAGACCATGACAGTACCTCCCCCTCAAGGGCCCCTCCTCCGCGGAGTAAAGAACGGTTTCTGAGGGAAGCGTGCGTGGAAGGCTCGGAGCAAGGCAGGAGCATGGACATCTGCGGAGGGAACCCAGGAACGCTCCTCTGGACCATAACCACGCCAATGGACCAAAAACTGCACCCGACCGCGGACCAGGCGTGAGTCCAGGATATTGCTCACCTCATACTCCTCACGATTACCCACTTGGACCGGACGAGGCCGAGGAACCGAGGAAGTGAAACGATTACACACCAGTGGCTTCAACAGGGAGACATGAAACACGTTGGAGATCCGCATGCCAGGAGGAAGCGCAAGGGCATAGGCTACCGGGTTTACCCTGCGAAGCACTCGGAAGGGACCAACAAAGCGAGGCGCCAGCTTGGGAGTGGGCACTCGAAGGTTGAGGTTGCGGGTGGACAACCATACACGGTCTCCGACCTGGTAGGAAGGAGCAGGCGCTCGTCTGCGATCAGCCTGGAGTCTCTGGCGCTGCGCAGAGACCTCAAGGGACTTCTGGATCAGTACCCAAGAAGCACGTAGGACGGAAAGGTGATCCTCCACAGCCGGAATATCCTGGGGAGAGAATACCTCCGGTAACACGGCAGGTTGGAACCCATAATTGGCCATGAAGGGAGACGTCCCAGAGGAAGAGTTCACCGCCGTGTTCCTGGCAAACTCAGCCCAAGGCAGGAGGTCAACCCAATTGTCTTGGTGATCGGAGACATAGCAACGAAGGAATTGCTCCAAGGCCTGATTGGATCGTTCTGCGGCCCCATTGGACTGAGGGTGGTAGGCCAAGGAGAAGGAGAGATGAATCCCCAACTGGGAGCAAAAGGCGCGCCAGAACCTGGACACAAACTGACTCCCCCGATCCGACACAATCTCCTTGGGCAAACCGTGCAACCGGAAGACCTCCCTGGCAAAAATCGTGGCCAACTCTTGTGCAGAGGGTAACTTCTTGAGAGGAACACAGTGGCACATTTTGGAAAACCGATCCACAATCATGAGAATGACCGTATGGCCTCGGGATGCAGGGAGGTCCACAATGAAATCCATCCCCAGGTGTGACCATGGGCGCTCCCCGGTGGCTATGGGTTGCAGAAGGCCCAACGGAAGGTGCCGAGGGGGCTTACTCTGGGCACAAACGGAGCATGCCGCTACATATGCGGCGATGTCGGAACGTAGGGAAGGCCACCAGAACAGACGTGAAACAGCCCAGGACAGCTGATTCTTTCCAGGATGCCCCGCGGTCTTGGAGTTATGGTAGGTTCGCAACAACCGAGTGCGCAACTCCTCAGGCACAAAACATCTGCCATTGGGTCTCCCAGAGGGAGCACCAGATTGAGCCGCCAAAATCTGCTCACCCAGGGGAGAGGTCAGGCTGGTGCGAATGGCGGCCAAGATCTGATTCGGAGGTATGACCGAAGTCGGAATCGACTCCTCCCTGGACAGCTCGGAGTACTGCCGTGATAAGGCATCCGCCCTGATGTTCTTGGAACCGGGTAGGTAGGAGACCACGTAATTAAAACGTGACAAGAACAGAGCCCATCTGGCCTGACGTGGTGTCAATCTCTTGGCCTCAGAAAGGTAGGTCAGATTCTTGTGGTCCGTCAGGATGAGGACCGGAACCACCGAACCCTCGAGCAAGTGCCTCCATTCTTTAAGGGCCTGCACGATGGCCAATAACTCCCTGTCACCAATCTGATAGTTGCACTCCGCGGAAGACAGTTTCCGGGAGGAAAACCCACAAGGAAGCAGAGGACCCTCTGGTGTTCTACGCTGAGACAGAAGGGCGCCTACTCCCGTCTCAGACGCGTCCACCTCGAGGACAAAGGGCAACCCAGGGTTGGGATGCGACAGAATCGGAGCCGACACAAAGGCGGACTTTAGAGCCTCAAAAGCTCGGATGGCCTCGAGCGGCCAGACCTGGGAATTACTGCCCTTCCTGGTCAGATCCGTGAGAGGCTTGGCTAGCATGGAAAAGTCCCTGATGAACTTCCGATAATAATTGGCGAAGCCCAAAAAGCGCTGCAGGGAACGAAGACCACTGGGCTGGGGCCACTGTAAGACAGCCGAAACCTTCTCAGGATCCATGGAGAACCCCTCAGCGGAAATGATGTAACCTAAGAAGGTTACCTGGGATCGGTGAAATTCGCATTTCTCAAGCTTACCGAACAGCTTGTTCTCTCGTAACCGTTGCAACACTCGTCTGACATCCAGAATGTGGGCCTCCATGGATTCAGAATATACCAAGATGTCATCCAAATAGACCACCACACACTGCTGCAACAGGTCACGGAAAACATCGTTGATGAATTCCTGAAAGACTGCGGGCGCATTGCACAACCCAAAGGGCATAACCAAGGATTCATAATGACCGGTCCTGGTGTTAAACGCGGCCTTCCACTCATCGCCCGCCTTGATCCTTACCAGGTTATATGCCGCCCTCAGGTCGAGTTTGGTAAAGACCGTGGCCCCTTTAAGGCGATCGAACAGCTCGGAAATCAAGGGTATCGGGTAAGCGTTCTTGATCGTGATGCGATTGAGACCCCTGTAATCGATGCAAGGCCTCAACTCACCGCCCTTCTTTTTCACAAAGAAAAATCCAGCCCCTGCCGGGGACGAGGATTTGCGAATGTGTCCGCGTGAAAGCGCCTCCCTCACGTACTCCTCCATGGCCTCATTCTCCGCTACCGACAGTGGATAGACTTTGCCACGAGGAGGAACGGCACCAGATTGTAACTCTATGGCACAATCGTATGGGCGGTGCGGAGGTAGGGCAACCGCGCGCACCTTATCGAATACATCCCGGTACTCCTCGTATTCAGGAGGCAACAGAGAGTCCGAGGAAGTACACAGCAACTTGACAGACCCATGGATGCAACTAGCCCCACACTGCGGTGACCACGAGAGGATCTCGGCCGATCTCCAATCGAAAGTTGGATTATGCTTCCGGAGCCAGGGGTACCCCAAGACCACCGAGTAGTGTGGAGACGAAATAACCTGGAGGCAGACCGACTCTCTGTGAACGGCACCAATGGCTATCCCCACTGGAAGGGTCTCATGAGTCACGTGTGGCGGCAGAAGGGGTCTGCCGTCTATCGCCTCAAGAGCCAGTGGGGAACCTCGAGCCTGCAGAGGAATGGAATTGGCGGCAGCGAACACATTATCAATGAACAAACCACCAGCACCAGAGTCCATCAAACGCCTGGGTCGTCACCGAGCCCCCGACCCAGGAGAGGACAACAGTGATCAGTGGTTTGTCAACACGGGAAACCGGGGACGAGGAGACTCCACCCAAGATCTGCCCCCGACAGGATCTCAGGTGCGAGCGTTTCCCGGACGGTTCGGACATGCCAACTGAAAATGCCCACCGAGACCACAGTACATGCATCGGCCCTCGCGTCTCCGGAGTACCCTCTCCCCCTCGGACAGGCGAGCAAACCCCAGCTGCATGGGTTCACCCCCAGACAAGTCATCCCCAGGAGGCGTGGGAGGAGAGGGAGGCACGGGTGGGACAGCAAACGTAGGCGCCAATCTGTTAGAAAACCTCCGCAGGCTCTCCTTAAAGGAAGGTCTCTCCCTGAGTCTGGTGTCAATCAAAATCAGGAAAGAAATAAGAGACTCGAGCTCCACTGGTAGGTCCTTAGCTGCAACCTCATCCTTCAAGGCATCCGAGAGACCATGAGAGAAAGCAGCGACCAGAGCCTCATTATTCCAGCCCACCTCTGCTGCCAGGGTACGAAACTCAATGGCGTATTCAGCTACGGATCGTGAACCCTGTCTGATGGACATAAGGAGCTTCGCAGCAGAGGCAGCACGAGCCGGCACATCGAATACCTTCTGAAGAGAAGCAACAAAACCGGAAAACTCGGCAACCACCGGATTGTTGTTCTCCCATAAAGGGCTGGCCCAGGCCAAGGCCTTGTCCGAGAGCAGCGAGATCAAGAAGCCCACCTTTGATCTCTCAGTAGGAAAGGCATGTGGCAGCAACTCGAAATAAATGCCCACCTGGTTAAGGAAACCTCGGCACTGAGTTGGCTCTCCCCCAAAGCGCTGTGGAAGAGGGGCAGAACCGGTCATACCCCGAAACACCGCAGGTGCAACAACAGGTGTCGGGGTAGACTCTGGCACAACAACCGGAGCGGCAGTAGGAGCGGGCCCAGGAGCGACAACCGACCCATCGGCAACGGGAGCGAAATGAGCCGTGCGTTCAAGCAGGGTTTGCAACGCCACAGCGAACCGACCCAACAGGTGATCCTGCTGATCAAGTCTGGCAACCAGCGTGGGTAGCGAGGATGGCCCTGTACCGTCAGAATTCATGGCTTGGTCCTAATGTCACAGAACCATGAACCAGACGTACAACAAGGGATAAGTGAAAATAAGAAGGCTTTATTGAAAATAAAGCTGTAAAGCAAAAGTCCAAACGGATGGCGAAACCGAAGCAGAGTCTTTGCGAAGCCAGAGGTCAGGAACCAGAAGGGTAGTCAGACGAAGCCAGGATCAGGAACCAGCAGGGTAGTCAGACGAAGCCAGGATCAGGAACCAGCAGGGTAGTCGGACGAAACCAGGATCAGGAACCAGCAGGGTAGTCGGACGAAACCAGGATCAGGAACCAGAAGCAGCAGCAGTCTAGAAGCATGTGAACACAGGAGGACCAAGCAAGGAACTGAAGCCACAGACCTCCTATATATGAGCTAGGCATCCAGCTCCTCCCAGTGGGAAGGAGGAGCCGCAGGGTGGGAGGCTACAAGAAACCCAGAAACCAAGATGGCCGCCAGCACATGTCAAACGAAGGAGAACAGCAAGAAGGTAAGACCATGACAGATAGCGGTGGGTAGATTGTTGTATGTGGCCAGAAAACTCATTGCCCTAAATGTGATACAGTCTAGCCCCCCAACATTGGAGGAATTTATGGTCAAAGTCAACAATATGCTGATCTGTGAAAAAGCTATATTCCTGAAAAGAGGGTGTCCGCAAAAGTTTGATAAACTATGGAATAAATGGTTGTCCAAGAGCCACATTAGATTTTAGGACTTAAAGGGTGGAGCTATGTTTCTGGAGTGAGTACATATTTTTCTTAGGGAGGGTGGGGGTGGAGGGGGGTAAGTTTGTTATGGGGATTACTTTATGTATATTGTACATTACATAATATATATTATATTATATATATTATATATAAAACATGACAATACGCAAAAGATTGTACCAAGTAGATTTATTTTTCTGTATTAAGAAATAATAACAGGATTATTGTACACTATTATGTATACTTTGTTAATAAAAAAGATTTGATAAAAAAAAAAGAATAGGCATGGAATCACATCCTGTTATAGCATGGAATTCTTTCCAATGTTTAATTGTTGCGCTCACAAGGTAAGGAAATTGGTTGTAGGAGAAAGAAGGGAGGAGAGATGCTGCGGGATAGCAGAAGCCTCTATATGTACCCAATGTTTACCAAGGTCACCCTGCCACCAATCTTGCATCTGTTGTACTTGATTTGCCAGGAAGTAATTATAAACATTAGGCAGGCCTATACCCCCGTAGGCTTTCTGTTTGTATAATATTGAGGCGGACACCCTTGGCCTCCTACCTAACCATGTGTAGGTGTTGATCATTTGGGTTGCTTTGAAAAAGAAGGATTTGGGAACTGCAATTGGGAGAATCTTGAAGATATACAAGAGTTTCAGTAGTACCATCATTTTAAAGGCAGCTATTGTGCCTAACCAGGAAATTTCTTTCAAGGCCATGGATGCTAGGTCAGATTTTAGGGAGTCTAGTAATAGTATAAAGTTATGCTTATACAAGGTTTTCATGGACCTAGTAAGTTTTAGGCCCAGATAGTCTAATTGCTGGGACTGCCAATCTAGAGCAAATTTGGCTTTGAGATAGTGTTCCTCTGCTGAAGGGACATTGAGGGACAGGATTTGGGATTTAGTTTAGTTAAGCTTATAAAAGGAGGGTTCTCTGAAATGGTTTATAAGTTCCATAGTTGTGTTCAGGGATTTTTTGGGGTGAGTGAGGGATAAAATAATGTCATCCGCATAAAGTGAAATGTGATGTGTGTGCAGAAATGGCCTTAAGACACGCTCCCTCAAACCCCATGTGTCGCAGGACAGAAAAGACGAATGACCCATTCACACAGACAAATGCCTTTTCTGTGTCTAATGTTACCAGCACTGCTGGAGACTTTTGTCTCTCCAAGGTATCTAGTATGTTAACGATTCTTCTAGAGCTTTCATAAATCTTTTGGCCTTTTATAAAGCCTGTTTGGTCAGGGGATATAAGGTGCGATATCAGTGCGGCTATGCGGTTGGCGAGGATTTTGGTGTATATTTTAACTTCTGAGTTCAGTAGGGAAATTGGTCAGAATTTTTGAGGGAAATCAGGGGTTTTCCCTGGTTTGGGTATTGTAACAATTGTAGCTTCTAGCATTTCTTTTGGGAATTTCCCTTCTTCTATGGCTTATTCTAATGTGTGGGTCAGATAAGGAGTCAAAGTGTCTCCATATGTCTTATAATATGCGTTTGATAGCCCGTCTGGTTCTGGAGCCTTATGTAGAGGTAAGGATCGAACAGCTGCTAGGACTTCTTTTTGATTTAGCGGTAAGTTTAGAGAGTCCATTTGGGAAGTGTTTAGTTTAGGGAGATGGAGGGACTTTAAATATGCAGCTATTGATGTCTGAGGTGGTTGGATGGAGGGATTATTTGTCATGCCCTGCTCAGGTTATGTGCGGAGGTCTGCCAGGTTAGCAGCACGTGTGTAGCCTTTTGTTTCTGTTTTGAGTTGAGCTGTATCCGCCTCCCTTCAGGTGCACTGGGTGGGGTCGTTGGTTGAGTTAAAATTACGCCCACTCCCAGTGTCCTGTGCAGGTTATAGCTTCTGTCTGGCTCAGAGGAAGGAAGGAAGGAAGGATTTGCTGTTCCTGCTCAGTAACAAGATAAGTTGGTTTTGCTTTCTTGTGGTTGTCTGTCTAGGCTGTTTGAGAGACGCCTGCCCCCTCCAGGTCCTAAGGGAGCAGGCTGCCTCTTTTCCCCTTTCACCATCTTAGGGATTTTAGGGAATATTCAGCCCAGGCACGGGGACACGTTTATTCCCACCTTCAGGGTCTGAACCTGGGCATAGAAGTCTAGGGAGAGCTGGTAGGGATTTGTCAGGAGGTGACTTTTATCCCCAGCTTCTTGCCTAGACACTTGTATGGTGGTATTCTGTGTATCTTGTATCCTGTTCACCGTGACATTATAACCCGCCAATACTTTGACTGCCATTTCTCAGCTGTTTTGAGATGGAGTCAATTGATGCACTAGTTGATCGCATGCAGGGATTATCCCTAGAGGTTGCTGATCTGCGTAATTCAGTCACACGGTGTCAGAATGCTCTGGCATCAGGTGCAATAGGAGGAAGTCAAATTTATGGGGAGCCTAAAGTCGCTCTCCCTGATAGATTTTAAAGAGTCATGCAAACTGTATTTTCGGCTGCGTCCATCTTCGTCTGGTGATGAGAGTCAGAGGGTAGGGATAATCATATCCCTGCTTAAAGGGGACATGCAATCCTGGGCCTTTTCTCTGTCGTCCGGTTCTCTGGCCCTCCGGTCGGTGGAAGAATTTTTTAAAGCCTTGGGATTAATTTATGATGATCCAGATCTGGTCTCGATGGCGGAATCTAAATTGCGTAATTTATTGCAAGGTGAATATACTGCAGAGGCTTACTGCGTTGAGTTTAGGAGATGGGCTACTGAATCAGAGTGGAATGACCCAGCGTTACGTAGTCAGTTTTGTCAGGGGTTATCTGAGAGATTGAAAGATGCCCTTGCTTTTCATGAGTACCCGGATACATTAGAGAATGCTATGTCTTTGGCAGTACGGTTAGATAGACGTATTAGAGAGAGGTGTAAGGTTCCCTACGCGCAAGGGATCCCTTCTGTGAGTGGTTTCGTCTCACCTGCTCCCCAGGGTGATATGACATGTAACTCTGGGGTAGGGGAGGAACCCATGCAGCTGGGTCAGGTGTCTATCCGTTCTGGTAGTAGGAACTTTAGGAGGTTGCCTAAACTATGTTATTACTATGGAAAAAGTGTTCATTTTTATTTTTGCTTGTCCTTTTGTTAAACCACATGTTGATGAGAAAGAATCACAAAGAGGTTTACTTAAAGAAAAAAAAAAAAACATCCCTGACTCTTGGTAGTGTGAATGGGGCAGTGGAGCAAGCAGGTATGCAAGCTCCCTGTAATACTCGTTTTCTCCTTACAGCTATGGCGGCGCTAGACTCAAGAAAATTTATTGTTGAAGTATTCATTGACTGTGGTGCTGAGGTAAACCTTATTGATTTTCTTTTTCTTCAAAATCTGGGTCTAAGTACTTGCACTTTAGAAAGAGAGATTCCAGTTTTTGCAATTGATTCTTCCCCTCTTTCTCAAAGGAGTCTCACTCATATTGCTCATGGTATTCAGTTAAGGGTGGGTGATTCACATGTTGAGATCATGTCTTGTTTTGTCATGAAGGACTTGCCCGCTCCTATAGTCTTAGGTTTATCGTGGTTGACAAAACATAACCCAATTATAGATTGGCAAGCAAGACAGATCATTGGTTGGAGTGAATTTTGTTCGGACGATTGTCTTGGCACATCTATCTCTGGTGTGTCTACTACGGCTTTACCTCAGTATCTCTCAGATTTTGCGGATGTCTTTTCGGAGGGTGGGGCTCAGGAATTGCCCCCTCATCGTTACTATGATTGTCCAGTTAATCTCATCCCAGGGGCTAAGTTGCCAAAGTCTCGGCTTTTCAACCTTTCTCAACCTGAAAGAGAAGTCATGCGGAAGTATATTGCAGAGAGTTTGGCAAAAGGTCATATTAGGCCATCTAAGTCTCCGGTTGCAGTTGTTTTATTCTTTGTAAAGAAAAAGGATGGATCGCTGAGACCTTGTTTGGATTTCCGGGAATTGAACCGTATTACGGTCCGGGATCCGTATCCCCTTCCTTTGATCTCCGATCTTTTTGATCAAATTGTTGGAGCCAAGGTGTTCTCCAAGTTGGATTTAAGAGGGGCCTACAATCTGATCAGAATCAAGGAAGGGGATGAGTGGAAAACGGCCTTCAACACGCACGAGGGTCATTTCGAGAATCTGGTTATGCCTTTTGGGTTAACTAACGCGCCAGCGGTATTTCAGCGATTCGTCAATGACATTTTCCATAATTTTGTGGGGAGGTTCGTGGTAGTTTACTTGGATGACATTCTAATTTACTCTCTTGATCTGAAGACCCATCAGGATCACGTGAGACAGGTTGTGTCGATCCTTCGGGAGAATAAATTATATGCCAAATTGGAGAAATATGTGTTTTCTGTGCAGGAGGTTCCGTTTCTGGGATATCTGCTTTCTGACTCTGGTTTTTGTATGGACCCCGAATATGTCCGGGCGGTTCTGGAATGGGACCGACCGGAGAATCAGAAAGCTTTAATGCGGTTTTTGGGGTTTACTAATTATTATATAAAAATTTTCTTGAACTATTCTACCATTGTAAAACCTCTGACCGATATGACTATGAAGGGCGTCGACGTCTCTGTCTGGTCAGATGAGGCATTGCAGGCCTTTTCGACTATTAAGGAATGTTTCGCGTCTGCTCCCATTCTGGTGCAGCCCGATGTGTCTCAGCCATTCGTGGTGGAGGTTGATGCATCAGAAGTGGGGGTTGGAGCAGTGCTGTCGCAGGGTTCATCTCCTGGCAAATGGGTTCTGTGTGCTTTTTTTTCCAAGAAGCTCTCGGTCGCCGAGAGGAATTATGACGTAGGAGATAGGGAATTGCTGGCCATCAAATTGGCCTTTGAGGAATGGCGTCACTGATTGGAGGGGGCATCTCATCCCGTTACGGTATATACTGATCATAAGAATTTGGCTTACCTGCAATCTGCCAAGCGTCTGAATCCTAGACAGGCTAGATGATCACTGTTCTTTACCAGGTTCAATTTTGTTGTTACTTTTTGCCCGGGATTTAAAAACATCAAGGCAGATGCCTTGTCTTGCAGTTTTCCTGGGGGATGTGATTCAGAGGATCCTGCTCCGATATTGGCTGATGGGGTGGTGGTCTCTGCTCTGTACCCCGAATTGGAGATGGAGGTGTTGGGAGCCCAGAAGGGGGCTCCTGGTTTTTGTCCCCCAGGGAGGTTGTTTGTTCCTGATGGACTGCGATATAAGGTATTCAAGGAACATCACGATACTGTCCTTGCTGGACATCCTGGTGGTAAGACCACCTTTGATCTTGTGTCTCAGAGGTTCTGGTGGCCCGGGTTACGTAAGAGAGTTGAGGATTACGTAGCAGCTTGTGAAACCTGTGCACGGTCAAAGGTTGCTCACACTCGACCTTCTGGTTCACTTTTTCCTTTGTCTATTCCGTCTCGTCCTTGGACGCACTTGTCTATGGACTTTTGTAACGGTCGCGTACACACACACACAGGGGGAAGGGAAGTGACCACTGCGCTCCACCCTTACCCCTGGCCCTGCCTACTTGCCTCGCGAGTCCTAATGACAGGGGACAACTGGACGGCAATCCCTAACTTGGAGTAAGTGCAGGGATGACAGACAGACAAACAACAGGACGTGAACGGACCGAGTCAATACCAGGAAAGCTGCAAAGTACAAATGGAGCAAGCAGAGAATTGTCAGGAGAAGCCGGGGTCATAAATACCAGGAGAGCAGAGAAGTACAAGAGGAGTCCTAAGAGAGTAGTCAGGTGGGAGCCGAGGTCACAATACCAGGACGGATGCGCAATACAGGAGGATCAGGCAAAAGGATGGTCAAGGAACAGGATCAGGTAAGTATTCAGCAGTCCAACAAATACCAGGAACCTAGAAATTAACAGGCAACCTGTAGCCAGCAGGCTGCCTGTATTTATAGTGGAGAGTGAGGGTCATGTGACGTGGCCAGCGTCACATGACCGACAGACCAACCAGTCGAGCACCGAGTGATCAGCTCGGCGCTCAAGGCAGACTTAGGAGCAAGGAGCCACCCAGCTAGTAAAGCCGCCCTGGGAATGAGGTCAAACACAGAACCTCATTCCAAAAGCTAAGCAACAGTTCTGCGGGCAATGGGGGACCGAGTGCACCTTCGGAACCCCGTGACAGTACCCCCCCTTTTACGAGGGGCCACCGGACCCAAGACTTCAGGCGATGGCTTTTCAGGGTGTTCTAAATGAAATTTACGAACAAGTCTAGGAGCATGAACCTCCCTGGCAGGTACCCAAGATCTCTCTTCAGGTCCATACCCCTTCCAGTGAATCAGGTACTGCAAGGAATTACGCACCTTCCTGACATCCACTATTTTAGACACCACATACTCGACAGCATCATTAACAAGAACTGGCGGAGGCGAGGCTTTTGATGGTACTACCGGTTCAAAATATTTTTTAAGCAGAGATTTATGGAACACATTATGAATGTGGAATGACTCAGGCAGCTCCAACCTAAAAGATACCGGGTTAATCACTTCCCTGATCTTATATGGTCCAATAAATCGAGGAGCAAATTTTTTAGAAGTTACCTTGAGAGATAGATTCTTGGAGGACAACCATACTTTATCCCCAACCTGAAAGTTTACCCCCCTTGAACGTCTCCTATCGGCCTTGAGTTTTTGAGAACATTGAGCCTTTTCTAGGTTCGATTGAACCCGGGCCCAAACTGTGCACAGTTCGGAGGAGAGTTTATCAGCTTCAGGGTTAAAGGAGGAGACGGACGACCCAGAATGAAAACGGGGATGAAAACCATGGTTACAAAAGAAAGGGGAGACCCCAGCAGAAGAATTGACACGGTTATTCAGAGCAAATTCAGCCAACGGAAGGAATTTGACCCATAATTGCTGGTCATCAGCAACATACAACCTCAGGAATTGTTCCACAGACTGATTAAGGCGTTCAGTCTGCCCATTACTCTCAGGATGGTAGGCGGAAGAAAAAGACAACGAAATTTTACATCTTTGACAGAAGGCCCTCCAGAATTTGGACACAAACTGCACACCCCTGTCCGAAACAATATTTTCCGGGATACCATGCAATCGAACAATTTCTTTCACAAAAATAGACGCCAGGGTTTTGGCATTCGGGAGTTTAGACAGGGGAATGAAATGGACCATCTTGCTAAACCTATCCACCACTACCCACACTACAGTCTTACCCTCCGCCAGCGGTAGGTCAGTTATAAAGTCCATCGAGATATGGGACCAGGGTCTACTGGGAATGGGTAGGGGTCGTAGGTTACCAGCAGGGCGAGTCCTAGGTGTCTTGGACCTGGCACAAACCTCACAGGCTGACACATAGGACTTGACATCCCTAGTTAGAGTGGGCCACCAATAAGATCTAGAAACCAGATCCTTAGTGCCCTCAACACCCGGATGTCCACAAAAGGCAGAATCGTGACACTCACCCAACAGCTGGAGACGAAATTGTACGGGAACAAACAACTTATCTGTTGGGGTGGATACCGGTGCCAGATGTTGTTCCGACCTAATGCGAGCCGAGATATCCTGGGTAAGAGCTGCTAAGAAGATTTTTGCTGGTAGGATGGATTCAGGTGGTACCTCAGTAGGTTGAAAAGCCTGGAAGCTCCGAGATAATGCGTCCGCCTTCACATTTTTACTTCCCGGCCTGAACGTGATGGAAAAATCAAAACGAGTAAAAAACAGAGCCCATCTGGCTTGACGGGGATTCAACCTCTTAGCAGACTCGAGAAACATAAGGTTTTTATGGTCAGTGACAACAGTTACACAATGCCTTGCCCCCTCCAGAAAATGCCTCCACTCCTCAAATGCCCATTTAATGGCCAGCAGCTCCCTATTCCCTATGTCGTAGTTTCTCTCCGTGGGAGAGAATTTCCTGGAGAAGAAGGCACATGGTCTCAGATTAGTGAGGCTGGCAGGACCTTGTGAAAGGACTGCTCCTGCGCCGTCCTCGGACGCATCCACCTCCCCAATAAAAGGTTTCTCCTGATCAGGCTGGATCAGAATGGGAGCGCTACTGAATGCCTTTTTTAATTTTTCAAACGAAGAAATGGCCTCAGTAGACCAATTCTCCAAATCTGCCCCTTTCTTAGTAAGGTCGGTCAACGGTTTAGCAATTACGGAAAAATTCATAATAAATTTACGATAGTAATTGGCGAAACCTAAGAACCGTTGTAAGGCCTTTAAGGATGAAGGTCTTACCCATTCCTTAATTGCTAGTACCTTACCAGGATCCATCTTGAAGGCGTGAGGAGTCAGAACATGCCCTAGAAACAGAATCTCCTGCACACCAAAGACACATTTCTCTTGTTTAGCGGATAGCTGATTCTCCCTCAACACCTCTAATACTTGTCTAACATGAGACACATGGGATTCGAAGTCAGGAGAGAATATCAAAATGTCGTCAAGATAGACAATAACAAATTTACCTAAGAACTCCCTAAGAATGTCATTCATGAAGTTTTGGAACACAGCTGGGGCATTGCTGAGTCCAAAAGGCATCACCTGATATTCAAAGTGTCCTACCGGAGTATTGAACGCCGTCTTCCATTCGTCTCCCTCCTTGATTCGGATTAGATTGTATGCCCCTTTCAGGTCAATTTTGGAAAACCAGGTTGCCCCCAGGACCTGGTTAAATAAATCCGGAATCAATGGGAGGGAGTATCTATTCTGGACAGTGATTTTATTTAATCTCCGGTAATCGATACATGGCCTAAGACCACCATCTTTTTTCTTAACGAAGCAAAACCCCGCCCCCATAGGAGAGACAGAAGGTCTAATATGCCCTTTACCAAGGCTCTCCTTAATATAATCTTCCATGGCCTTGCGTTCGGGCATAGAAAGATTATAAATTCGTCCTTTAGGAAACTTGGCCCCCTCTACTAGCTCTATGGTACAATCATAAGGTCTATGGGGGGGTAGAACCTCCGGGGTTGGTGATGAGAATACATCAGAATATTCTCTAACAACAGAGGGTAAAGTATCAGACTTTACTGAGACCCCAGCCTGTACCACGGACTGGCACGAGTCACACTTAGGCCCCCATCTCACCAACTCCCCATTGGACCAATCTATAGTGGGGTTATGTAGTCGGAGCCAAGGCAACCCTAGTACCACCTCAGCAGGTAGGTTCTCCAGGACTAGAAGCGAACATCTCTCTGAGTGGCACACACCCACGGTTAGAGAAATCTCTGAGGTACATAAGCTCACCGTACCACCAATAAGAGGAGTAGCATCAATAGCCATGACATGGATAGGAGTTGGTAAGGCAAACATAGGAATACCCAATCTAACAGCATACTCAGAGTCAATAAAGCTAGCCGCTGAGCCAGAATCAATAAAGGCCTTACCCGGCCATTTATCTACTCCCAGAGAAATCGTAATGGGTACCGAAAGCTTACATTTAGAAAATTCAGGGTGTACCTGGTCTTTAGGTTGCCTTGCCTTAGGAGACTTGACAGAGAGGACCTTCTTAGGACACTGGTTGATCCAATGGTCAGAATCTCCACAGTAAAAGCATTCTCCACGTCTGCGGCGAAGATTCCCTCGGGTCATGCCAACCTACATGGGTTCCTCGGTGGAGACCTCAGCATTGTCTCTGGGATAGGCCTCTGGCTGGACCACCATCTGGGAAGAGAACTGTTGTTCCTGTCGTCTCTCTCTAACCCGTCGGTCAAGTCGGACAACAAGGGTCATCATCTCCTCTAAGGTAACTGGAAGATCCTTTAATTTATCAGACAACTGACCAGAAGATCCTTTAATTTATCAGACAGACCTGACCTGAACTGACTCTTCAGGGCTAGTTCGTTCCATCCTGAGGGGACACACCACTTTCTGAATTGGGTGCAATAATCCTCCGCTGGTAAATTGCCCTGAACCAGTGCCTTTAGAGCTGTCTCGGCTACTAGAGCCCTGTCTGGTTCATCATAGAGGGTACCTAGGGCCTGAAAGAACCCCTCCAAAGAATATAAACAACTGGCGCCCCTAACTCCTGCACCATCTGCATCAGATTAGAGACATAGTCAGTCAGGGTCACCAGAGGATTCATAATACAGTGGTTATTGGGCCTGTTAATCTGTAACGGTCGCGTACACACACACACAGGGGGAAGGGAAGTGACCACTGCGCTCCACCCTTACCCCTGGCCCTGCCTACTTGCCTCGCGAGTCCTAATGACAGGGGACAACTGGACGGCAATCCCTAACTTGGAGTAAGTGCAGGGATGACAGACAGACAAACAACAGGACGTGAACGGACCGAGTCAATACCAGGAAAGCTGCAAAGTACAAATGGAGCAAGCAGAGAATTGTCAGGAGAAGCCGGGGTCATAAATACCAGGAGAGCAGAGAAGTACAAGAGGAGTCCTAAGAGAGTAGTCAGGTGGGAGCCGAGGTCACAATACCAGGACGGATGCGCAATACAGGAGGATCAGGCAAAAGGATGGTCAAGGAACAGGATCAGGTAAGTATTCAGCAGTCCAACAAATACCAGGAACCTAGAAATTAACAGGCAACCTGTAGCCAGCAGGCTGCCTGTATTTATAGTGGGGAGTGAGGGTCATGTGACGTGGCCAGCGTCATATGACCGACAGACCAACCAGTCGAGCACCGAGTGATCAGCTCGGCGCTCAAGGCAGACTTAGGAGCAAGGAGCCACCCAGCTAGTAAAGCCGCCCTGGGAATGAGGTCAAACACAGAACCTCATTCCAAAAGCTAAGCAACAGTTCTGCGGGCAATGGGGGACCGAGTGCACCTTCGGAACCCCGTGACAACTTTATTACGGATCTGCCGAGTTCCTCCGGGAAAACAGTAATTTTGGTGGTTGTTCACCGTTTTAGTAAAATGGCTCACTTTGTATCGTTAGCTAGTCTGCCCAATGCTAAGACTCTTGCTCAGATTTTTGTTGATAATATCGTGAAATTACATGGCATTCCCTCGGATGTGGTTTCTGATAGGGGCACGCAGTTTGTCTCCAGGTTTTGGAGGGCGTTCAGCTCTCGGCTTAGCATTCAACTTTCGTTCTCTTCGGCTTTCATCCGCAGTCGAATGGGCAGACAGAGCGTACTAATCAAAACTTGGAGACCTACTTGAGGTGCTTTGTGGCTGAGAATCAGGAGGACTGGTCCTCATTCTTATCCCTAGCAGAGTTTGCTTTGAATAACCGTAGGCAGGAGTCCACGGGTAAGTCGCCATTTTTTGGTGCATACGGTTTTCATCCTCAGTTTGGTACCTTTTCTGGGACTAGTTCCTCTGGGATGCCAGAGGAGGAGAGATTTTCTTCTGCCTTGTCTTCTATCTGGCGGAGGATCCAAGTGAATTTGGAGAAGATGGGTGAGAGGTATAAGCGAATGGCTGACAAGAGACGTATGACTGGTCCGGACCTGTGTGTTGGTGATCTGGTGTGGTTATCTACTAAAAATATTAAACTGAGAGTACCATCTTGGAAACTGGGTCCAAGATTTATTGGACCTTACAAAATATCTGCGGTGGTCAATCCAGTAGCGTTTTGTCTGGATCTTCCGCAGACTTGGAGGTTCCATGATGTGTTCCACAGGTCTTTACTGAAGAAATATGTGAAACCGGTGGAACCATCGCCATTGCCTCCTCCCCCTGTTCTGGTTGATGGAAATTTAGAGTTCGAGATCTCTAGGGTTCTCGACTCAAGAGTTCTTTGTGGTTCCCTTCAGTACCTGGTACACTGGAGGGGATACGGCCCTGAGGAGAGGATGTGGGTTCCGGCTGTGGATGTTAGTGCCAGCCGACTGGTGGGGGCTTTTCACAGATCCCACCCGGATAAAGTTGGGCTGGGGTGTCCGGAGGTCACCCGTAGAAGGGGGGGTACTGTCATGCCCTGCTCAGGTTATGTGCGGAGGTCTGCCAGGTTAGCAGCACGTGTGTAGCCTTTTGTTTTTGTTTTGAGTTGAGCTGTATCCGCCTCCCTTGAGGTGCAATGGGTGGGGTAGTTGGTTGAGTTTAAATTACGCCCACTCCCAGTGTCCTGTGCGGGTTTTAGCTTCTGTCTGGCTGAGAGGAAGGAAGGAAGGATTTGCTGTTCCTGCTCAGTAACAAGATAAGTTGGTTTTGCTTTCTTGTGGTTGTCTGTCTAGGCTGTTTGAGAGACGCCTGCCCCCTCCAGGTCCTGAGGGAGCAGGCTGCCTCTTTTCCCCTTTCACCATCTTAGGGATTTTAGGGAATATTCAGCCCAGGCACCGGGACACGTTTATTCCTACCTTCAGGGTCTGAACGTGGGCATAGAAGTCTAGGGAGAGCTGGTAGGGATTTGTCAGGAGGTGACCTTTATCCCCAGCTTCTTGCCTAGACACTTGTATGGTGGTATTCTGTGTATCTTGTATCCTGTTCACCGTGACATTATTTCACTCTAGATTATATATTGATGCGTAAAAGGCTTTGAATTCATTAGCAATTTTATCTGGGTCATACAATTGGTGGGTTGGTTTTTGATGAAGGGGATTTTTGATTTTAAGGCTTTCTTTTTGATTTTGTGTGCAAGTAATTTTCCTGCTTTGTTGTCCTGTGAATAATATATCGCTTTGGTCTTTCTTAGATTCTGTTCATATTTATACAGCAAGAGTTCTTTAAGTTGTATCTTGGGATATGTCTCTGCTTTAGGGGTGGATGAATATAGTAGGACGGCGGTGAGTAGGCTATTATATGTGGCCAGGAAGCTTGTTGCTTTACATTGGATACAGTCATGTCCTCCAACCAAGGAAGAATTTGTAGCTAAAGTTCATGATATGCTGGTTTGTGAGAAGGCAGTTTTTCTTAAGAGAGGTTGTCCCCAAAAATTTGAGAAATTGTGGGGTACTTGGCTACTTGCTCAACGCATTAGTATGTGATGGTAAAGGTAATAGGTGTCATGTCAGGGGTGGGTGGGAGGTGAATCACGGTTATTTTTGCAGTTCATTTGTATTTTAAGTATGCAACTGATGAAACTATGACAGTATACAAAGAGTTGTTTCCAACAATTTATTTGCAATATGTGATGGTCAAGCTGTATGATTGCTGTAATATCATCTTGATTCTCTGTCAATAAAAAAAAATATCTTATTTAAAAAAAAAAAAAGAGTTCTTTAAGTTGGAGTCTCTGGGTTTTCAGTTGTGAAGTGCGTGTAGAGGAGTGGTTTCTTTTATTAAGAGTTTCTAGGGGCTTGATTTTGGACATTATTTCCGAAAACTTCTTTTCCCTTTCTTTTTTTGCTTTACTTCCTATTTTCATGATGACTCCCCTTATGTAGGCTTTGTGTGCGTTCCACAGGGAAAAGGGGTTAGAAACTGAGCCTTCATTGAATTGAAAGTATTCCCAAATAGCGGCACCAATTTCATCTTTGTAGGTGTTGTGCTCTAATAGAAAGGGGTTAAGGCGCCAGGAGGTTCTGTTTCCAGGAGGGCACATATCTTGGAGGGTAAGTGTGATAGCTGCATGGTCTGACCGGGTAATCACTTCTACCGATGACGCTGTTGCGTCATGGATCAGCTATCTGTTTAAAAGGAATAGGTCTATCCTTGAAAAAGAATTATGCGCTGTAGAAAAGAAAGAGTAATCTCTCTCATTATCATGATGTATTCTCCAAATGTCATATAAGTCGTTTGATAAGAGGAATTCTCTCATCCAGGTTGACCTGTTAGCGGGGGATGTGGAATCTAAGAGAGGATCCACTACTCCATTAAAATCCCCAAACCATAATGTGTGTCCTTGCCTAACCTTTTTATACTTTCCTGGTAAGCCTATTAAGGAATGTGGGTTGATGTCTGTTAGGAGCATACACTGCTACTAAGGTATACATGACATTGTTTAAAGATCCCACTACAATAATATATGTGCCATTTGAGTCTGAGATCATTTTGGAGAGTTGGAATGCTACTGTATCTCTGATTCCCAAAATAACCCCTCTATGTTTTTTATGGAAATTAGTTTGGTATATGGTCGGGAAAGAGCGGTGATGAATTCGGTTAGCATCCGCGGCCTTGAGGTAGGACTCCTGAACACTGAAAACGTCGCACCGGAGGCCCTTAATCTCTCTCCACATATTTGCTCTTTTGTGAGGACTATTTAGCCCCTTAACATTGAGCGATGCAAATTTAAGCACTATTATAGGACCAATAGGCAACGCCCAGAGTGCCCAGAAGGCCAACCTGCTTCAGTGGGGGTAGGCCAAGGTAAGCTTGATCATCTCTGCTGGGAACATGGGTATAATAGGCTTTTAGCCTTGTTCTCCTGGGGGTTAACACATTGTGAAGGCTAATTTCTGTGTGTTTAGGCAATTCAAATATAGACCTACTTTACCTAGGTAAATGTACATCTCTAAAAACATTTAACATAACAAAATCATTTATAAAACATAAATACGCTGTCAGCATATTGTAGGCCGACACTTGTGTCTGCAGGGAATCAGATAACTCACGGTTAGGCACCGAGTGAAACCGTTCAACTTAGTGCTCCATCTTGTACAGCTAGTCGGATTTCTGGACTTTTGCTTGAAAGGATCTTTGTGGGAAAGCCCCATCTGTAAGGCATGGCGTGATGTCGCAGAGCCGCAGTTATAGGAGCTAGTATTCTTGTATGCTGCAAGGTCGCTGCAGATAGGTCAGTGAACAGTTTGATCTCCTCATTAAGGGAGGGCAATGTATTTCTGCTGGCTTGAAGTAGTGCTTCTTTTATCTGAAAGAAATGGATCCGAGCTAGAATGCCCAAAAAGAAGCAGGAGCGAAACCCGGGTCGGGCAGGAGTTTTGCATATTTTATGTGTGATACTGAATGAAGAAATTTTGTAAGTACAATAAATTATTGTGAATATCCTGTCTTGCAGGCCTGCCTTATGTTCATGTTTAATTTGAAGGAATAACATCAGCTCTGGAAGCTGGTCGGTTCAGAGATCGTGGGGGTTGGAGCCAAAGACCGAGAGAAACAACTCCTGAAAGACCAGTGCTTTTGAACCATTCTCTACATGTGAATTTCTAGTGCGGACCCAAACTTGTATGTATAGACTTTTATAATATAGGGAGATTGGACCTTCTCCCTTTTTCTGGGACTGCAGCTTAAGGCCTCATGCACACGACCGTTGTTTAATTCCGTGTCCGTTGTTCCATTTTTCGTGATTTTCTGCGGACCCATTGACTTTGAATGGGTCCGTTGAAAACTCGGCTAATGCACCATTTGTCATCCGCGTCCGTGATCCGTGGTTTCAGTCCGTCAAAAAAATATAACCTGTCCTATTTTTTTCACGGAAAATGGTTCGCGGACCCATTCAAGTCAATGGGACCGTGAAAAAACGCGGAGGCACACAAGATTGTCATCCGCGTCCGCGTTTTTTTCCTATCATTTGCATGGCAAACTTGACTTAGACTTTTTTTTACTTTCCTTCATGTCTGGTGATCCTCCAAAAATATATGAAGACACACGGAAACAAAAACGGAAACGGATTATGGAACAACGGAACCCCATTTTGCGGAACGGAACACAACAACGGTCGTGTGCATGAGGCCTAAGTGGTACTAGAAATAACACACAAAAAATCCTTTTGTTTGAAGTCCTAGAAGATTGAGACATGGTAATGGCGGGGAAATATCACATTTACCGATCCAAATGCTATAATGTCGCTGCTTTATGTGCGGAGCTCTTCTTCTAAGTGGCCATCACACACGGCAGCAGGCCACGCCCCAACCTACACCTGTTTTGTGTTTTTGACCTCTGGTTTTGGCTCACAATAACTGATGGCAATAACTGACCAAAACATTGACGTGTGAATTATTTCAATTGAATCCACTACATACTTGTCATTGGATCTAAACTAAGTTGAAGGTAATGGAAGAAATATGAAGAAATAACAAATCCACAAGATAATGGGCATGCTGGGCATATTTGAAAGTCCACAACGTACAGCAGTGCAGAACAGCCAATTTACACATGAATAAGGAGGCATGTTCCCCGAAATGTATCATGTGATAAAGACATGCTGAAAATCCAGCGTTTTCTGTGATTGCTGTACCTTGTGGACTTGTGCTGTGGAGCATGGTGGTGTTCCGATGCACAGGCCAAGTCCAATCCACATCAAGAAATCTGCAGCATGTAGATAGGGAATGGCAGACCACACAGATTTGTATTTTTCTTTACTTTGCTGTGGATTTGCTCGCACTGCAAATCTAAAAGGAATCCGCAGTGTGTGAACTTAGCCTTAGAGTCCCCCAGTAAATCGCTAAGTAAATCACCATTTTCTTGTAAATTTTCTTTATTTTGAAGAAAATGCAAAAAATTAACAATGTCAGAGTTAAGTTCACTTTGACAGTTATACAAATGACAATTAAGTTTGTAATAACATTTCCGTACATATAATGAAGGTATCAAAGCTCGTCATCTGTATCAAAGAAAAATCAAACAGTATAACACTGAAAAATAGGATGAGTATGGGAGAGACAAAGGGTAGGAGGGGTAGGAAAGGTAGGAAAGCGGGTAACAAGGGAGGAGAGGGGAAAGGGGCAAACTAAACATTTAAGGTATCAGTCATTTAAACAAGGTTTAATTATCTAAAGAATTTTATGTGTGGGTATACATTAATTGTTTATCTATGAAATAGAGATATCAATATAACGTTATACAGTTACATCAAATTAAACTAATCTCAGAAATCTCATTAACTTTTGACAGGTAGTCTATCCATTTTTGCCATATAGCATCATATTTATCAGCATTGTGTTGAACAGTCCATTTGCGCTTTTCAAATTTCTGTACTTTATATACTTCTGCTTTCCATTCCAATATATTGGGTGGATCTTCTTGAAGCCATTTTCTTGGTATAGTCGCTTTTGCTGCATTTAGGAAAATGTTCATAAGTGTCGACTTGAAAGGTATTTGAGACACATCATAAATATTAAAAAGGACAAGTTTCTCAGATAGAGTTATCTTTGTGTCAAATATGTCGCCTATGATTTTACAGATTGTCTGCCAGAAAGGGGTTAGTTTTGTACATGAATACCAAATGTGTGAGTAGGTACCTAAATCTAAGTGACATCTCCAACATTTATTACTAATTTCATTGTTTATTCTGTGCATGACTAAAGGGGTCTTATACCATCTTGCATTAATTTTAAATTGTGTTTCTTTCATGGCATACGAACATGAGGTCTGGTTTATATATCTAGTCATTTGATCAACTTGGTTGTCATTTAAGTGATGTTGTAATTCCTTATTCCATTTTTCAATGTATAAAGGAGGAGTGTTGGTATCATTTAACATTTTATATAATTTAGATAATATGTGTTGGGGTGTGTCGTAGGTATGAAGTAGTATATTCATAGTATTATTGATACCCTCTTTATAGTTAGATCTCCACTGTGATGTATTATTAGCTAACATACTATATTGCTTGGGTGTTAGATTCTGTAATCCTTGGGAGTTTTTAATTTCTGAGAGTGGTATTATGGTGTTATCCTTGTAGATGTCTTTTAATTCCAAATGCTTATTTGTTGTATTGTCTTGCAAGTCTGTAAGTATATTTGTCCATGTATGCGGGATAAGGCTAGTTATTGGAGTTTTTAGATCACCGCTTGGTATCAGGTTTTGTGTTTTATTTATGCCGTGCCATTTGCCTAATATTAATCTTGTGAATATGTTTTTGATTTTTTTTGTCTTCTTAGTGTAATTGGACGTTTTCCATAGTAAAGCGTATAGGTTGGTGTCTGCGCATTCTCGTTCTATGTCAACCCATTTTTTCTCTGGTATGATCTTCCTCCATTCTATAATTCTGGCTAGGATGGAAGCTTTATAATAATTTTCCAAGTCAGGTAGGCCAGTGCCGCCATTTTTCCCTGACCTAGTTAGGGTCTTATAGTGGATTCTGTTTTGTTTGTTCTGCCAGATGAATCTAAGAATGTTTTGTTTCAGTTGTTTAAATAGGGTTGATTCTATTGGTAGCGTTTGAAATAGATAAAGAATTTTCGGAAGTATGATCATTTTGATTAAGTTTATTCTGCCGAAAATTGAGAGCCAGAGTGGTTTCCAATCCATCAGTAGTTTGTTGATCTCTTTAATTAATGGTGTGAAATTGATATTATATAATTCTTTTGGTTCACTACAAATATTGATCCCAAGATATTTGAAAGATTTGTTAGCAATTTTGATTGGGGTGGACTGTTTGATTTCTTCCCAGAGTGATGTGTTTAGAGTCACATTATAGAGTTCGGACTTGCTGAGATTTATTTTAAAATTGGATACCTCTTGAAATTTTTAAAATTCAGTAATTAAGTTGGGCAGTGATTTTTTGGGATTAGTAATGGCAAACAGTGTATCGTCAGCGAAAGCTGCTATTTTATGTGTTTTGTGTTTTGTTTCGATTCCTTCAATATCTGGATTTTTTCTTATTTTTGAGAGAAAAGGTTCTAAACATAATACAGAGAGCACCCTTGTCGTGTACCATTGTAAATTTTAAATGGGTTCGATAAGAGTCCATTTACTCTGATACAGGCTGATGGTGTAGAGTATAGTGCCATGATCTTTTCTATAAATGATTGGGGGATGTTCAGCTTACTTAATACTGCTTTTAGAAATTGCCAGTTTAGTCTGTCGAACGCCTTTTCAGCATCAGACGCCAACAGGACCAACGGGATCTTTTTGATTTTTGCAAGCTGGATCATATGTAACACTTTAATTGTGTTGTCCTTAGCCTCCCGCCCAGGAACAAAGCCCACCTGATCACTATCAATTAATGTAGTAAACTTTGTAGTCTGTTCGCAAGTACTTTTGCGTAAATCTTGATATCGCTATTTAATAACGAAATTGGTCTGTAGTTGCTGCAGTCCAAATCATCTTTACCTTCCTTAGGTATAACCGTAATATGTGCCAGTAAAGACTCGCTCCTGAGCGGGCAAGCCTCGGAAATTTTATTAAAATATGTCGTTAGATGGGGTGCAAGAATATCTTGGAATTTTTTGTAGTAGATAGCAGAAAAGCCATCTGGGCCTGGGCTTTTACCGTTTTTGATAGATTTGATTGCGGTTTTAATCTCTTCAATGGTAAAGGGGGATTTAAGTTTTTGTCTGGTATCCTCACTAAGTTGCGGTGGGTTATATTCTTTTAGGTATTTATTTATGGCTAGATTTGTGTTGTTTTGGGAATGAAAGTCTTCCTTTAAGTTATATAATTTTCCATAATATTCTCTGAAGGTATCTGCAATTCTGTTGGAATCGGAGGTTTCTACTTTGTTTGGCATCCTAATTTTGGAAATATTTGCTTTGGCCCTATCTTTCCGTACTAAATTAGCTAACATTTCACCACATTTGTTGGCATTTAAATAGTGTTTGAACCTGGATAAGAATAAAATTTTTTGGGTGTCTTGATCTAGTAGTTCCTTTAGATCTTTTCTCAACTTTATTAGTTTTTGTCCAAGAGTTGCATCAAGCGTGCTTTTATGTGTTAGTTCCAATTTTCTTATTTCGTCCATTATATTTTCTAAATCTTTAGTGCGTTTTTTCTTCTCTCTGGCACCCATTTGAATTAGGGATCCTCTTACTACTGCCTTGTGTGTTTCCCACACCAGGGGGTTACAGTTTCCTTCGGGGATATTATCCGTAAAGAAATTTTTAAAATGGGTGTTGAGTATGGTCACGTTATCCTGTTTTGCTAGAAGGCTTTTGTTTAATCTCCACGTACCCTTACTCTTATCCAAGGGAGATGATTGGAGTTTAATATATAATGGGGCGTGGTCCGAGAGAGTTATGGGTTCATATTCTGCTTTATTAACTTTATCTAAATCTCTTTGGTCTATGAAAATATAGTCGATTCTAGTATATACCTTATGTACTGTTGAGTAGTAGGAGTAATCCCTGACCGTGGGGTGGAGAGCCCTCCATATGTCAACTAATTGGTATTGTTGCAAAATCTTTTTAATTGCTTTAAGTTTTGGAGCTGAAATAGTTGATTTACCTTTTGAAGAGTCAAGACTCGGTTCCAAAGTGATGTTAAGGTCTCCACCCACAACCAATCGCTGTCTGTGACCGGCCGGGAGCTCCTCCTACTGGTAAGTGACAGATCATTAAGCAATGCGCCGCACAGACCTGTCACTTACCAGTAGGAGGAGCTCCCGGCCGGTCACAGACAGCGCAGCAGGTAATTATGATGCTTCTAATATTGCTAAGTAACCATTGCAACTGGGACTGCAGTAGTGTCCTGGTTGCCATGGTTACCGATCGGAGCCCCAGCGATTAAACTGGGACTCCAATCGGAACTCTCCGCTGCCACCAATGATTGGGGGGGGGGGGGGGAGGCCGCACACTGGCGACCATTGATATTAAAACAATAGAGGGGGGGCCGGGGGGGGCGCACACTGGCCACCAATGATAATACAATAGAGGGAGGGGGGGCCACACATTGGCTACCAATGATAATACAATAAAGGGAGGGAGGGGGGACCGGGGGGGCTGCACTGGCCACCAATGATATTGATACAATAGAGGGAGGGGGGGCCGGGGGGGCCGCACACTGGCTACCAATGATAATACAATAGTTAGAATATACCATCGGATTTGAGTTAGATCGTGAAACTCATATCCGACAGTATATTCTAACACAGAGGCGTTCCCATAGTGATGGGGACGCTTCAAGTTAGAATATACTACGAACTGTATACATGACATGGTTACATAGCCCCCTGATCTCTTACAGGGGGCTATGATACGCACAATTAACCCCTTCAGGTGCAGCACCTGATGGGTTAATTGTGCGGATCACAGCCCCCTGTAAGAGATCGGGTGCTGCCAGGCAGCAGGGGGCAGTCATGTACACAGTTCGTAGTATATTCTAACTTGAAGCGTCCCCATCACTATGGGAACGCCTCTGTGTTAGAATATACTGTCGGATATGAGTTTCACGATCTTACTCAAATCCGATGGTATATTCTAACATAGAGGCGTTCCCATGGTGATGGGGACGCTTCAAGTTAAAATATACCATTGGATTGGAGAAAACTCAGATGCTATGGTATATTAACTCCTGACTTTACATTGAAAGTCAATGGTGGACGGATCCTTTTGCAATTGCACCATATTGTGTCAACGTCAAACGGATCCGTCCCCATTGACTTGCATTGTAAGTCAGGACGGATCCGTTTGGCTCCGCACGGCCAACTTTTTTTTCATGTCCGTGGATCCTCCAAAAATCAAGGAAGACCCATGGACGAAAAAACGGTCACGGATCACGGACCAACAGAACCCCGTTTTGCGGACCATGAAAAAATACTGTCGTGTGCATGAGGCCTAAATCAGGAGTCAGCAACCACCGTCACTCCAGTTGTGGTGAAACTATGACTGCCAGAATGCACTCTTGCTTAGCTGTTCTTGGAACTCCCATAGAAGTGAATGGAAAATGCTGGGAGTTGTTTCTCAACGGATGGAATGCCGGAAGTTGCTGACCTCTGAAGTAAGTGATCTCTTTAATTACATTCCTAAAGGGCATTTCACCTCCACTCGCCCAGTTATAGTTGAGGTCTAGGGTTTTGAGAGCGACAGAGGTCACACAGATTTGATGTTCCCGAATGTTTACAGTTCATATTGTTCCTGACAGCTGAGACCCTGCTCTTTACGCCGTAATCAGTGAATACACCTATGTCGGCTGTTACGGCCTTTGGTGTGCACCGTGACATGGTTGACGTGCATGCTGTTGCCAGCGGCAACGTGTTGTGGTTGCAACATGTAGTTTCCTCCTCCTTTCTCATGAGGCCTTCCCTGTCTGGTGCCAGAGGGGTTAATTATCTAGCTGGTGGGGATTTTGGTGTGTCCTTGGTGTGGCCACGAGGTTTATATTGCCTGTGGCCTGTTGGCTGGGAACATAGGGGAGACATCATGGTGACCTTGATGTTCCACAAGGTGTCCCTCAAGCACTGGGCAGATAGTAGAGGCATGGCAGGAGCAGAGCTCCAGCACACAGCAAGGCTGGAGGAACACTGTACCCAGCCAACAGGCCACAGGCAATATAAACCTCCTGGCCACACCCAGGACACACCTAAATCCACACCAGCTAGATAATTAACCCCTCTGGCACTGGGGAAGGCCCCAGGAGAAAGGAGGAGGTACCTACATGCTGCAACCGCAACACGTTGCCGCTGGCAACCGTGTCACAGGGCACACCAAAGCCCGTGACACCGGCGCTTTAACCATTTAACCCTCAGCGCTGACCGCGGCATGTACGGCCTGTGTGGAAGGAAGGGGCTCCCTCCTCGTCCCTATCGTGTCCCCACACTGTTGTGACAGGAACCAGATGCCTGGGAAGCAGCCTGATGCCTTCCACAGGCATCGGGTCTTGCCTTCTACGGGTACATCAAATTTACACTGTTATACAACCTGTACACTGACTACTTTACATTGTATCAAAGTGTCATATCTTCAGTGTTGTCCCATGAAAGGATATAATAACACATTTACAAAAATGTGAGGGGTGTAATCACTTTTGTGAGATACTGTATGTCAAAACAAACATTTTTTGTCACCTTGACTTGCAAAAAGTGTAATAGTGAGTGGTCAAAAAGTACTATGTACCCCAGAATGGTAAAACATGAACTCATCCCGCAAAAAATTAGGCCCTACACAAGACGATCGGCAGAAAAAAAAAAATATGGCTCTCAGAAATGAGAGCCATATTTTTTTTTCAAAAATGCTTTGTGCAAAAGTGGCAATATATAAAAAAAACTGATATAAAATAAATACCGTATTTTTCGCCCCAAAAGTGGGAGGAAAATGTCAGTGCGTCTTATGGGGAGAATGCTGCACTGTTTACACTGATACACCACCGACCGCAAGCTGCACAGCGCGGCCGGCGTGTGTATCAGCGAGGAGGGGCTGGGGCCCGGCCTCTAGTTTTGTAATGGCAGCGGGGCCCAGTGCAGTCACTGTATTCTATTGCACCGGGCCCCGCTCATTGTACTAATCATATGTACGGTAACTGCAGGCAATGTTTAACTATAGATATGTTAGATCCAGCAGCCTGTACTTACGAGCATAGCAGGCAGGAGGCTGGGCGGGTGGGCACTGGCAGCGTAACTTCCTACGTCACGTGCCTGCTCCGCCCACTTTATGAATGAAGCAAGCAGCGCAGGCACGTGACGTAGTGACGTAGTAAAGCAGGCAGCGCAGGCACGTGACGTAGCCCGCCCAGCCTCCTGCCTTCTATGCTCGTAAGTACAGGCTGCTGGATCGAACATATCTATAGCTAAACATTGCCTGCAGTTACCGTAGATACGATTAGTACAGTGAGCGGGGCCCGGGGCAATAGAATACAATGACTGCACTGGGCCCCCGCTGCCATTTAAAAACTAGTGTAGATGCCAGCCCCCACCCCCTGTATTGGGGGTCATTCACAGTGGCTGACACTGTTATGGGGGGATCTTTGGATCTCAAATAGCATAAGATGCTATTTATCTGCCATCCACAGATGCCCCCATAACCGTGCCATCCACAGACGCCCCCATAACAGTGTCAGCCACAGACCCCCATAACAGTGCCATCCACAGACCCCCATAACAGTGTCAGCCACAGACCCCCATAACAGTGCCATCCACAGACCCCCATAACAGTGCCATCCACAGACCCCCATAACAGTGTCATCCACAGATCCCCCATAACAGTGCGTCATCCACAGATCCCCCATAATAGTGTCATTCACAGGCTACCATTAGTTCAAAGCCCAACAAAAGCACACCTTTTGGTTCAAAATATATATTTTTTTTATTTTCCTCCTCAAAAACCTAGGTGCGTCTTATGGGCTGGTGCGTCTTAAAGGGCAAAAAATACGCTAATATCTCGTAATCGTACTGACAAACAGAATAAAGATAACTCGTCATTTTTCCTGCATGGTTTTCACCCCAATAATAAATTCCAAAAAGCAATTGCACATTGCCCGCCCCTTTAACAGTGACATCCACAGTGTCCGGTACTCGGCTTCACACGGGTATATTTTATCTATTTCATTTAATGTTTCTGTGCGTCGTTAAAAGATATCGACAGTATCCCCATAACAGTGACCTCTACAGCACCCCACCTCTTTAACAGTGAACTTCACAGTCCCCCACCCCTTATCACTGACCCCCCACAGTGCCACGCCATTTTAAAATGAGACCTCCACAACAGCCCCTCCCCCTAACTTTGACCTTCACAGCAGTCCTCCCCTTTAACAGTGAGTTTCCCAGCACCCTACTCCCTTGACAGTGACCTCATAAGGAGCCCGCCCCCTTAACAGTGACCTTTACAGTGCCCGTCCCTTTAACATTGACGTCCACAGTTCCCACCTCTTTAACAGTGACCTCCACAGTGTCTGCCCCTTTAACAGTGACCTCCACAGCGCCCTTCCCCTTTAAAAGTAACATCCACAGTTCCCACCTCTTTAACAGTGACCTCCAAAGCACCAGCCCCTTTTACAGTGACCTTGAAAGTGCCCGCCCTTTTAACAGTGACCTCCACAGTGCCGACCCCTTTAACAGTGACCTCCACAGTGTCTGTCCCTTTAACAGTGACTTCCACAGTGCACACCCCTCAAACAGATACCTCCAAAGTGCCCGCCCCTTTAACAGCAACCTCCACAGTGCCCACCCCTTTAACAGCAACCTCCACAGTGCCCACCCCTTTAACAGTGACCACCTCTTTAACAGTGACCTCCACAGTGCCCGCCCCTTTAATAGTGAACTCCCTAGTTCCCGCCCCTTTAACAGTAAACGCCTCTTTAACAGTGACCTCCACAGTGCCTTCCCCTTTAACAGTGATGTCCACAGTGCCCGCCCCTTTAGCAATTACCTCCATAGTACCCGCCCCTTTAACAGTTATCTTAATAGTGGCCACCACTTTAACAGTGATCTTCACAGTGCCCGCCCCTTTAACAGTGACTTCCACAGTGCAAGCCCCTTAAACAGATACCTACACAGTGCCCGACCCTTTAACAGTGACCTCCACAGTGCCCACCCCTTTAACAGTGACCACCCCTTCAACAGTGAACTCCACAATGCTCGCCCCTTTAACAGTGACTTCCACAGTGCACACCCCTCAAACATATATCTCCAAAATGCCCGCCCCTTTAACAGTGACCTCCACAGTGCCCACCCCTTTAACAGTGACCACCCCTTTAACAGTGACCTCCACAATGCCCGCCCCTTTAATAGTGACCTCCATAGTTCCCGCCCCTTTAACAGTAAACGCCTCTTTAACAGTGACCTCCACAGTGCCTTCCCCTTTAACAGTGATGTCCACAGTGCCCGCCCCTTTAACAATTACCTCCATAGTACCCGCCCCTTTAACAGTTATCTTAATAGTGGCCACCACTTTAACAGTGATCTTCACAGTGCCCGCCCCTTTAACAGTGACTTCCACAGTGCAAGCCCCTTAAACAGATACCTAGACAGTGCCCGACCCTTTAACAGTGACCTCCACAGTGCCCACCGCTTTAACAGTGACCACCCCTTTAACAGTGAACTCCACAATGCTCGCCCCTTTAACAGTGACTTCCACAGTGCACACCCCTCAAACAGATACCTCCAAAATGCCCGCCCCTTTAACAGTGACCTCCACAGTGCCCACCCCTTTAACAGTGACCACCCCTTTAACAGTGACCTCCACAGTGCCCACCCCTTTAATAGTGACCTCCATAGTTCCCGCCCCTTTAACAGTAAACGCCTCTTTAACAGTGACCTCCACAGTGCCTTCCCCTTTAACAGTGATGTCCACAGTGCCCGCCCCTTTAACAATTACCTCCATAGTACCCGCCCCTTTAACAGTTATCTTAATAGTGGCCACCACTTTAACAGTGATCTTCACAGTGCCCGCCCCTTTAACAGTGACTTCCACAGTGCAAGCCACTTAAACAGATACCTACACAGTGCCCGACCCTTTAACAGTGACCTTCACAGTGCCCACCCCTTTAATAGTGACCACCCCTTTAACAGTGACCTCCACAATGCTCGCCCCTTTAACAGTGACCTCCACAGTGTCTGCCCCTTTAACAGATACCTCCAAGGTGCTCGCCCCTTTAACAGTGACTTCCACAGTGTCCGCCCCTTTAACAGTGACCACCCCTTTAACACTGACCTTCATAGTGGCCGTCTCTTTAACAGTGACCTTCACAGTACCCGCCCCTTTAACCCCTTAAGGACTCAGCCCTATTTCACCTTAAGGACTTGGCCATTTTTTGCAAATCTGACCAGTGTCACTTTAAGTGGTGATAACTTTAAAACGCTTTGACTTATCCATGCCATTCTGAGATTGTTTTTTCATCACATATTGTACTTCATGACACTGGTAAAATGAAGTCAAAAAAATTATTTTTTTTGCATAAAAAAATACCTAATTTACCCAAAATTTGGAAAAATTTGCAAATTTCAAAGTTTCAGTTTCTCTACTTCTGTAATACATAGTAATACCCCCAAAAATTGTGATGTTTCATGTTTGAATTATTTTGGGAATGATATTTTATTTTTTGGGGATGTTACAAGGCTTAGAAGTAAATCTTGAAATTTTTCAGAAATTTACAAAAACCCAATTTTTAGGGACCACTACAGCTCTGAAGTCACTTTGAGAGGCTTACATAATAGAAACCACCCAAAAATTACCCCATTCTATAAACTACACCCCTCAAGGTATTCAAAACTGATTTTACAAACTTCGTTAACCCTTTAGGTGTTGCACAAGAGTTATTGGCAAATGGGGATGAAATTTGAGAATTTCATTTTTTTGACTAATTTTCCATTTTAACCCATTTTTTCCACTAACAAAGCAAGGGTTAACAGCCAAACAAGACTGTATCTTTATTGCCCTGACTGCCGTTTACAGAAACACCCCATATGTGGCCGTAAACTACTGTACGGCCACACAGCGGGGCGCAGAGTGAAAGGTGCGCCGTTTGGTTTTTGGAAGGCAGATTTTGCTTGACTGTTTTTTTGACACCATGTCCTATTTGAAGCCCCCCTGATGCACCCTAGAGTAGAAACTCCATGATAGTGACCCTATCTAAGAAACTACACCCCTCAAGGTATTCAAAACTGATTTTACAAACTTTGTTAACCCTTTAGGTGTTGCACAAGATTTAATGGAAAATAGAGATACAATTTCAAAAATTCACTTTTTTGGCAGATTTTCCATTTTAATATTTTGTTTTCAAGTAACAAAGCAAGGGTTAACAGCCAAACAAAACTCAATATTTATGGCCCTGATTCTGTAGTTTACAGAAACACCCGATATGTGGTCGTGAACTGCTGTACGGGCACACGGCAGGGCGCAGAAGGAAAGGAATGCCATATGGTTTTTGGAAGGCAGATTTTGCTGGACTGTTTTTTTTTACACCATGTCCCATTTGAAGACCCCCTGAGGCACCCCTAGAGTAGAAACTCCAAAAAAGTGACCCCATTTTAGAAACTACGGGATAGGGTGGCAGTTTTGTTGGTACTAGTGCAACACGCCAGACCTGCAGGGTATAGCGACAGTGAGGTCACGGTATGGGCAATCGAGGGTTACTCACTTTTATGAGGAGGACCCTGGGCAGGCATGCGGCAGTGAATGGAGAGGCAGACACTAGTTCCTCTGGGGCACACTCTGTAGATAGGGACCAGGCCTGATATTGGGTGAGGTGCCCTGGATGTTGTAGGTGTTTTGAGTGCCTTAGGTAAGGTCCCTTTAAGGATCGTGACGCCAGTGCCTGTAACGGTGGCACACCGATTTGTAGGAGTAGTAATAGAGGTACACCGGTGGTATAGTGAACCAAACGTTGCTTTACTTTGGAAAAACAGTCCAACTTTGTACAGACAGTTTACAGTTGATAATGATGATGCAGTCCCTTGAACAATACTCCACAAGCAGGTTTACTTTTAATAATGGCAGGTATTAATCATGCAAGATACTTGGAGGGCAAACAGTTAAGGCTTTGCAGTGCAATGCTGCTCTATCCCCTTCAGCTATTCTAGCTGGCTGGATCCCAAGGCCCGGATGCCTAAATGCTGGCTTTAATCCTTGGTATATAAATCCTTCCTCCAGTATTGACCCTTGCTCTTTACTTCATAGTACTTCTGCCCATCAGGTTACTTATCTGAACTTGCTGTATTGTCCTTACTGTGAGGGATTCTGCAGGTTGCTCCCAGGAGGTACATCTCTTCTACTGGGGTAATCTTCTGAGCTAACTGAGGCTCACTTGATCTACCTGCAGGCTAGAGTTCTTCACTAGCCTCCTGGTCGTAGCTAGCAGCCAGGGCTATCAAGCTGCATGTCAGGAGGAGGCCCTCAGCATATCTCTGGCTGGTGCCTTCTCACTTCTGTCTCCACAGACTCCTGACTATGACCTAGCCCCTCCCTGTCTGGGCCTGAACATTTATACTAAGGGCTCCCTATCTCCCTCTAGTGTCTAGGATGCCTAACTACACCCTAATAGGCCTGCAATGCATAATACAGGGGAAACATTGCATGTAAAAACACATAGAAAAATACATTAAATGCATAGTTAAATATAATATATCTGTCCCTTGTGAGTAGGAGTAACACGTCACCCAATTGACCCTTGTGCCTAGTGGGACACTACACTAGTTTAGGGTACATATGATTTTTGGTTGCTCTATATTACACTTTTTGTGCGGCAAGGTAACAAGAAATAGCTTTTTTGGCACCGTTTTTTTTTGTTTTGTTATTTACAACATTCATCTGAAAGGTTAGATCATGTGGTAATTTTATAGACCAGGTTGTCACGGACGCGGCGATACCTAATATGTATACAATTTTTTTTATTTATGTAAGTTTGATTTCATTTTTAAAACAATAAAAGTTTTAGTGTCTCCATAGCCTAAGAGCCATAGTTTTTTCAGTTGTTGGGAGATTATCTTAAGTAGGGTCTCATTTTTTGCGGGATGAGATGGCTGTTTTATTGGCACTATTTTGGGGTGCATATGACTTTTTGATCGCTTGCTATTACACTTTTTGTGACATAAGATGACAAAAATGGCTTTTTTTGCACCGTTTTTATTTTTATTTTTTTACGGTGGTCACCTGAGGGGTTAACTCATGTGATATTTTTATAGAGCCGGTCGATACGGACGCGGCGATACCTAATATGTATACTTTTTTTTTTGTTTATGTAAGTTTTACACAATGATTTCATTTTTGAAACAAAAAAAATCATGTTTTAGTGTCTCCATAGTCTGAGAGCCATAGTTTTTTCAGTTTTTTGGCGATTAATTTGGGTAGGGTATGATTTTTGCGGGATGAGATGACGGTTTGATTGTTCCAATTTTGGCGTACATGCGACTTTTTTGATCACTTTTATTACCTTTTTTGGGAAGTAAGGTGGGCAAAATTTAAATTTCATCATAGTTTAAAATTTTTTATTTTTATGGCGTTCACCGTTCGGGTAAAGTAACATGACTGTTTTATAGATCAGGTCGTTATGGACGCGGCGATACCAAACATGTGTAGGGAATTTTATTTTTTTCATTTTTAATCAGTGATAAATGTGTTTTTTGATTTTTACTTTTTTTTCACTTTTTTTCACTTTTTTTTGACCCCGACCCACTTGGTTCTTGAAGATCCAGTGGGTCTGATGTCTGTATAATACAGTACAGTACAATATATATTGTACTGTACTGTATTTTACTTACACTTTGTCTGAACAGATCTCTGCCTTTAGCACAGATCTCTTCAGCACCATGGACAGCAGGATGCCTGAGACGGCGTCCTGTTGCAATGGGAACCTTCCCCGTCTGCTCAGTAGTTGTCAGAACTTCGCAGACGGGGAAGGGTAAGGACGGGGCTGTCTGGGGGCTCTCTCCCTCTCCATCGGGGGGCTGCAAAGGCACAGCAGCCCCCCGATGGGAGAGGGAGGGAGCTCCCTCTTACTGTTAACTTTTTCCATACAGCGGTCTGTACGGACCGCTGTATGGAAAGGGTTAAACGTCTGACATCGCATCACCAATGTCAGCCATTTATACCAGGGTGTCAGCAATGTGCTGACACCCTGGTATACCACTGTACACCAACGATTATTCAAGGGGAGGCGGGCGGGGGATCGCGATCCCGCCTGCCGCACCACCCGCCTCCCGCACCGCCCGCAACACCCCCCCTGCACCACCCGCCGCCATAAAACCATTCAGGGGTGCAGGGGGGGTGGAGAAAAATGTATATGCAGCATTTTGAAGTTTGATCCCCGCGGTCAGGGACCGCCGCGGGGATCAGAATCAGCCAAAAGCGCAGCAAACCACAGGTCTGAATTGACCTGCGGTTTTCTGCGATCGCCGATACGGGGGGTCATATGACCCCCCGCCGGCATCCTGTGCGGATTAACCCCAGCAGCGCCGCAATCTCATTTTAAACTCATGACGTACCGGTACGTCATGGGTCCTTAAGGACTCGGCAAACATGCCGTACCGGTACGTCCTAAGTCCTTAAAGGGTTAACAATGAACTCCATAGTGGTCGCCCCTTTAACAATGACCTCTACAGTGCCCACCCCTTTAACAGTGACCTTCATGTGGCTGCCTATTTAACAGTGAACGTCACAGTGCCCGCCCCTTTAACTATGACTTCTACAGTGCCTGCCCCTTTAACAGTGACTTCCACAGTGCCCGCCCCTTTAACAGTGACCTCCACAGTGCCCGCTCCTTTAACATTGACCACCGCTTTAACAGTGTCATTCATAGTGACTACCTCTTTAACAGTGACCTCCACAGTACCCGCCCAGTGACCGCCCCTTTAACAGTGACTTTCGCAATGACTGAGCCTTTAACAATAACCGTCCCTTTAACAGTGACTTTCACAGTGACCGCCCCTTTAACAGTGACTTTCACAGTGCCCGCCCCTTTAACAGGGACCTTCATAGCACCCGCCCCTTTAAAAGTGACTTTCACAGTAATCTGCCCTTTATCAGTGACTTTCACAGTGACTGCCCCTCTAACCTGTTCCGGACATAGGGCGTACAGGTACGCCCTGATGTCCCGGTACTTAAGGACACAGGGCGTACCTGTACGTCCTATGTATTTCCGATCACCGCCGCTCGGCAGGAGGTGATCGGAACCCGGTGCCTGCTGAAATCATTGAGTAGTCACCTGGGGACACAAAGCGACAACTTTTTTGGGGGCACAAGCATTTTATTTATTTTTTTGTGTGCGTACGCTGACTGTGGCCGACACTCTTAGCGTCCGGCCACTGTTAACGCATCGCACACCCCACCGCTGATCAACTTCGGATGGTTGATCAGCGATTTCGAATTTTATTTATTTTTTCACATTTTTTGCCCTTTTTTTTTTTTCTGTTAGGTTTAGGGTAAGTTCGCGAACACCCTTGCCCCCTCACACACGCACAACAAATCACCAAATAAAGTTTATCACGCACGCACACACGCACACTCTCCTATGGCCCACCAGATGTTCTCGGTCGAGGAGGCATTGCTTGCCTCCGAGGCATTGCTTGCCTCCGAGTCCGAGAGCCCCAGTGAGGACGAGGATGACCCCACGATGATGCTGAGCCCCCAAGGCGGCTAGTCAAGAAACCTAGGACGTCCTCCACCAGACCCCACTTTACAGTATGGCCATGACACGCTCCCGGTTTGAGGCCATCCGGAAATACCTGCATTATTCAGATAATGCAGCATGTCCCCCCCAAGGTGATCCTGCCTATGACCGCCTGTGTACCTGGAAGGGAGGTCGCGGTTGATGAGTCTCTCATTGCTTTCAAGGGGAGACTCCTTTTCCGCCAGTATGTTCCCTCTAAGCGGGCGAGGTATGGCGTGAAGCTGTACAAACTTTGTGAGAATACCTCAGGGTACACTTACAAGTTTTGTGTGTACGAGGGGCGAGATTCCCGTATTGAACTCCCAGAATGTCCCCCCACTCTGGGTGTTAGCGGGAAACTTGTGTGGGACTTGTGCACCCACTGCTAGATAAGGGTTACCACCTGTACGTGGATAACTTTTATGCTAGTATCCCCTTGTTCCAGTCCCTTGCCGCCAGATCCACGTCCGCTTGTGGGACCGTGCAGAAAAATCAGCGCGGCCTCCCTACCCACCCCCTCCAGGTACCTATCCCCAGTGGAAACCTGTTGCTGGTCAGATATAAGGACAAGAGCGATGTTCTTGTACTGTCCACAATTCACGGTAATGGCATCACCTCTGTCCCTGTGCGAGGTACTGCGGCAACGGTCCTCAAGCCCGATTGTATCGTCGAGTACAATCGGGATATGGGAGGAGTTGATCTCTCTGATCAAGTCCTCAAGTCATATATCGCCATGCGCAAAACCCGGGCATGGTACAAAAAAGTTGCGGTCTACTTGGAACGGGTTGCCTTGTACAACTCTTTTGTGCTGTCCCGGAGCGCTGGCAACACAGGGAAAGTCCTCCAGTTCTATGAGGTAGTCCTCAAGGCCCTGATCTTTTCTGACCAGGAAAGAGCAGGCCGGAGTACCTCGGGAATTGGAGGCGCCCGGATCGTCCCTGGCCAACATTTTCCAGGTGTGGTCCCCCATACTGGAAAGAAGGGACGGACCCAAAAAAGGTGCAGAGTGTGTCACAGGAGGGGAAGGACACCACCAGTGTGACACGTGCCCTGATCATCCGGGCCTCTGCATTATTGGTTGCTTCAGGGAGTACCACACTTCCATGGAGTACTAAATTTATAATCCCCTTCCCCAATTTCAATTCCATTTAGCCACTGACAATCGAAAAAAAAAACTATGGTTCTCAGACTTGAGACACTAAAACAAAAACATTTTATATTAGGTATCGCCGCGTCCGTAAGAATCTGCTCTATAAAAATACCCCATGACTTAACCCCTCAGATGAACACGGTCAAAAAATAATAATAAATGGTGCAAAAAAAGGTATTTTTTTGTCACAAATAGTGTAATAGCAAGCGATCAAAAAGTCATATGCCCCCCAAAATAGTGTCAATAAAACCGTCCTCTCATTCCGCAAAAAATTAGCCCCTACCTAAGATAATCGGCTAAAATAAAAAAAAATGGACTCTTAGACTATGGAAATACTAAAATGTTTTTTGTTTTTGTTTATAAAAGGATAATATAGTGTAAAACCTAAATAAATAAAAGTAGACATATTAGGTATCACCGCATCCGTAAGAATCTGCTGTATAAAAATACACTATGACCTAACCCCTCAGATGAACACGGTCAAAAAAATAAAATAAAAATGGTGCCAAAACAGCAATTTTTTTCAAATTTTCCATTTTAAACCGTTTTTTCCAGTAGCAAAGCAAGGGTTAACAGCCAAACAAAACTTTATATTTATTACCCTGATTCTGCAGTTTACAGAAACAACCCATATGTGGTCGTAAACTGCTGTATGACCAAAACGGCAGGGCGCAGAAGGAAAGGAACGCCGTATGGTTTCTTGAAGGCAGATTTTGATGGCCTTTTTTTTGGCACCATGTCCCATTTGAAGAACCACTGATGTACCCCTAGAGTAGAAACTCCATAAAAGTGACCCCATCTAAGAAACTACACACCTCAAGGTATTCAAAACAGATTTTACAAACTTTATTAACCCTTTAGGTGTACCTCAACAGTTTATGGCAAATGGAGATGAAATTTCAGAATTTCTATTTTTGGTAACCTTGCCTCACAAAAATGTAATATAGAGCAACCAAAAATCATATTATGTACCCTAAAAATAGTCCCAACAAAACTGCCACCTTATCCTGTAGTTTCCAAAATGGGGTCACTTTTATGGAGTTTCTCCTCTTGGGGTGCATCAGGGGGCTTCAAATGGGACATGGTGTAAATAAACCAGTCCAGCAAAATCTGCCTTCCAAAAACCACACGGCGCACCTTTCACTCTACGCCCTACCGTGTGGCCGTACAGTAGTTTACGGCCACATATGGGTTGTTTCTGCAAACTACAGAATCGGGGCAATAAATATTGAGATTTGTTTGGCTGTTAACCATTGCTTTGTTACTGGAAAAAAATGAATTAAATTGAAAATTAGCCAAAAAAATTTAATTTTTTAATTTCATCTCCATTTGCCAATAACTCTTGTGGAACACCTAAAGGGTTAACGACGTTTGTAAAATCAGTTTTGAATACCTTGAGGGGTGTAGTTTCTTAGATGAGGTCACTTTTATGGAGTTTCTACTCTAGGGGTGCATCAGGGGGGATTCAAATGGGATATGGTGTAAATAAAACAGTCCAGCAAAACCTGCCTTCCAAAAACCACACAGCGCACCATTCCCTCTACGCCCTACCGTGTGCCCGTACAGTAGTTTTCGGCCACATATGGGGTGTTTCTGCAAACTACAGAATTGGGGCAATAAATATTCAGTTTTGTTTGGCTGTTAACCCTTGCTTTGTTACTGGAAAAAATGAATAAAAATGGAAAATTAGCCAAAAATTTTTAATTTTTACATTTCATCTCCATTTGCCAATAACTCTTGTGGAACACCTAACGGGTTAATGACGTTTGTAAAATCAGTTTTGAATACCTTGAGGGGTGTAGTTTCTAGAATGGGTGGTTTCTATTATGTAAGTCTCACAAAGTGACTTTAAGTGGTCCTTAAAAAGTGGGTTTTGAAAATTTCTGAAAAATTTCAAGATTTGCTTCTAAACTTCTAACCCTTGTAACGTCCCCAAAAAATTAAATGTCATTCCCAAAATGATCCAAACATGAAGTAGACATATGGGGAATGTGAAATAATATTTATTTTTGGAGGTATTACTATCTATTATAAAAGTAGAGAAATTGAAATTTTTAAATTTGCTAATTTTTCAACATTTTGGGTAAATTTGGTATTTTCTTATAAATAAAAAAGATTTTTTTTTTACTCCATTTTGCCAGTCATGAAGTACAATATGTGATGAAAAAACTATCTCAAAATGGCCTGGATAAGTCAAAGCGTTTTAAAGTTATTCACACATAAAGTGACACTGGTCAGATTTGCAAAAATTGGCCTGGTCCTTAAGGTGAAAATGAGCATAAGGGGTTAAAGGGGCGGTCACTGTGAAAGTCACTGTTAAAGGGGCGGTCACTGTGAAAGTCACTGTTAAAGGGGCGGGCACTGTGGAGGTCTCTGTTAAAGGGGTGGTCACTGTGAAAGTCACTGTTAAAGGGGCGGTCACTGTGAAAGTCACTGTTACAGGGGCGGTCACTGTGAAAGTCAAAGTTAAAGGGGCGGTCACTGTGAAAGTTACTGTTAAAGGGGCGGTCACTGTAAAATTCACTGTTAAAGGGGCGGGCACTGTAAAGGTCACTTTTAAAGGGGTGGCCACTATGAAGGTCACTGTTAAAGAGGTGATCAATGCCAAAGGGGCGGTCACTGTTAAAGGGGCGGGCACTGGGGAGGTCACTGTTAAAGGGGCAGGTACTGTTAAAGGGGCAGTCACTGTAAAATTCACTGTTAAAGGGGCGGTCACTGTGAAAGTCACTTTTAAAGGGGCGGGCACTGTGGAGGTCTCTGTTAAAGGGGCGGGCACTATGAAGGTCACTGTTATAGGGGCGGGCACTGTGAAGGTCACTGTTAAAGGGGCGGCCACTATGAAGGTCACTGTTAAAGAGGTGGTCAATGCTAAATGGGCGGTCACTGTTAAAGGGGCGGTCACTGTGGAGGTCACTGTTAAAGGGGCGGGCACTGTGAATGTCATTGTTAAAGGGGCGGGCACTGTGGAGGCCAATGTTTAAGGGGCGGGCACTGTGGAGGTTATTGGTAAAGGGGCGGGTACTGTAGAGGTCACTGTTATGGGGGAAACTGTCGATTTCTTTTTACGACACACAGAAACATAAAATGAAATAGATGAAATATACCTGTGCGAAGCCGGGTCCTTCTGCTAGTTTATATATATATATATATATATATATATATATACACAATGAAACACGATGGCGGCACTGGACAACAAGAATGGCGGGTGCTAGGTCCAAGGGTATAGCTGCTTACCCAGTATAATAGACAGGAAACCGGACAGCACTCCAGATAAAAATAAGTGGTTTATTCACCCATGTGGTGTAGGCAACGTTTCAGCTCATACAAAGAGCCTTTTTCAAGCAGTGAACACAAGTGCAACATGGGGTATATATAGTCCAACCCCTACATACAATAATCAATAAAGCAATTACATCAATCAACATATTGTGCATAAAAAAGATTATTAAAGCTGCATTAAAAAAATCCAATATCCCTATGAGGTGCATATGGTCCATGTGAGGACATACCCATATAGAAATAAAGTGCATACATATTTACGATCTTGTAAAATACAAGATAAAGTGCCAAGTGCAATGAATTGAATACATATGTGCTGCATCATCATATAATATACCAGTGGGAGGAGTGATGCGATGCATGGAAATCTGAAAAACAATAACATACCCTGTAGGAATACCTGAGTCTCACATGCAGACTATCGCCAAACTCGGTGTTCGGAAGATGCTACTGCGCAAGCGCCAGGTTGCGTCAACAGCCTACGACATGAGGTCACAGAGCGCCATTTGTGGAGCATGCGCTCTAACTATAATCCACTCGAGCGGCCATTTTACAATAGGTGAGGCATCTACTGCCGTGCGCGCATGCCCATTTGTGCTAGATGCTGGCAGCGCCATCACGGAGTATGGCAGCTCGCCCAGGGTCATGTGTGCAGGGTATCTTGGAGGATAGATATATGGGGAGGCTGTACCCCGTCAAAGGTACAGACCCTCTACTCTAGTGGTTATGAAGTGTCGACAAACATGATGGGACACGCCACGCCTGTCTCCACAAAGCCCGCAAATCACCTCTAGTTTATAACCCCTGCCAGGGATGTCCTGATGACCCAGAGCTGACATTCCGAGAGAGAGATATATATATTTGACACAACCTGGAATAAAATAAACATAAATAATGTTGATAACGTAAAATGACATAAGCATGTGGACACAGTGTTACTCTGCAGGGCACGCTTGTTCCTCATTCTCCAGAATCCATCACATCTGTGAGCTACATTAAGGACTTATAGTTTTCTTTTTATATTTTCACAGATGTGATGGATTCTGGAGAATGAGGAACAAGGTGTAGCAGCACACATCCTCATCTTGTGACCCAATCAGATCGGTGGGTGTTACAACATTAGCATACATAACAATAAGAAATAATACATCAAAATGTACAATGTGCATTACAGATTAATAGTACATAGTGAAGCCATGGTCATTCAATTATTGTGATATAAAATATAATCTGATGCCCGTGTATCAAAACTTGTGGTCCATGATAATAAACACCAACTCCAGTGTTGACCATGACAAAATGTGAAAACAACATAAAATATAAGGGGAGGAGCCAAAAGACCGAAAAAGCTGACATACCCAGGGGATGAGGCACACGATCCATGCGCCATCCCGGCGTTGTATACCATCCACTGCGCCTGCTCCGGGGAGTGCCAATCAGGCAAGCTGCTGAGCGCGCCCTGCATCAGAGCCAAGTAACCGCGCAGGCGCATTCCCCTTCTGCCGTTCCGCTCTCTACAGAATACTGTGCGCATGCCCAGTTTGAACAAGGCGCACATAAGCCATCTTGGTTACTGGTCCGATGCCTTAATTACATATACCAATACTATTCATATCGGAATACAGCCTTGTAATCGAGTATAGTGCCGCAAAAAGGTAGGGCTGCAACCCTTCTCTTCCAAGTAACAACCCAAAGACCACCACATATCACGTGTCTATCTGGGGGGAGCACCATGAGAGTAATGCAGGCATCATCCTACTCAGGAGGGATCTCCTCAGGCCGATAAATCACTATATATAAAGGGCAACTGAATTAAGATGCGTAAAAAATATGGGCTGAACAAATAGAACTAATGCGGCTTATACCCTTTGGCACTCCTCGTTCAGGGCAGCATGTATAAAATAAATCATTGCAATAAAAGTGCCGAATTCCCAATGCATGTGAAGCAGCTGTTCGACTTTGTTCTCCATCCCTGTTTCCTTCATATTGTGCAAGTGATCTAAAAAGAAAAAAAGAACAATTATTTAAATGTATTAAAAACATTATAGACATTATTATAGTTCTCAAAGTCTATACACCTGAGAACAAGACACAAGTCACACGTCAAAAGAGGCAAAACACCCTCTAGATAATATCCCCAAAATTATATTCCACGTTCAATCCATTGGGTTTAACCCCTTAAGGACTTAGGACGTACCGGTACTCCCTATTTCCCGAGTCCTTAAGGACTCAGGACTTACCGGTACGTCCTAAGTTTAAATCGCGATTGCGGTGGGGGTTAATCGCAACAGGATGTCCGCTGAAATCATTCGGCAGGCCTCCTGTCACAACACCGGGGGGGGCTTTACCGTTTGCGGCTTTACCTGCGGTTTGCGGCGATGATCGGGCGGCGCAATCGGGTCCCCATGCGGCTGTAGGGGGGACCCGATGGCATGGAAGGCAGCGCGATGTCTAAGGAAGGCGCGCTGCCTTCCGGTGACGAGCCTGTGAGATCCAGCCCCCTGGATCTCACAGGCCGGAAGCTGTATGAGTAATACACACAGTATTACTTATACAGCCAATGCATTCCAATACAGAAGTATTGGAATGCAATGTAAAAGGGATTAGACCCCCAAAAGTTAAAGTCCCAAAGTGGGACAAAAAATAAAGTTAAAAAAAAAGTTGAAAAAATAAAGTTTTCCCCCCAAAAAATTAAAAGTTTCAATTAAAAATAAACAAAAACTTAATTTTCCCCAAATAAAGTTAAAAAAAATTGGTAAAAAATAGAAAAAAAAAAAAAGTATACATATTAGGAAATCACCGCGTCCGTATCGACTGGCTCTATAAACATATCACATGACCTAACCCCTCAGATGAACACCGTAAAAAATAAAAAATAAAAACTGTGCTAAATAAACAATTTTTTTGTCACCTTACATCACAAAAAGTACAACAGCAAGCGATCAAAAAGGTGTTTGCCCACCAAAATAGTACCAATCTAACCATCACCTCATCCCGCAAAAAATGAGCCCCTACCTGAGACAATCGCCCAGAAAATAAAAAAAACTATGGCTCAGAATATGGAGACACTAAAACATCATTTTCTTTTGTTTCAAAAATGATATTATTGTGTAAAACTTACATAAATATATTTTTTTTATACATATTAGGTATCGCCGCATCCGTATTGACCGGCTCTTTAAAAATATCACATGACCTAACCCCTCAGATAAACACCATAAAAAATTAAAACTGTGCTAAATAAACCATTTTTTGTTACCTTACATCACAAAAAGTGTAATAGCAAGCGAGCAAAAAGTTATATGCACCCCAAAATAGTGCCAATCAAACCGTCATCTCATCCCGCAAAAAATTAGACCCTACCTAAGATAATTGCCCAAAAACTGAAAAACTATGGCTCTCAGAATATGGAGACACTAAAACATGATTTTTTTTTTGCTTCAAAAATGATATTATTGTGTAAAACTTACATAAATAAAATAAAAGTATACATATTAGGTATCACCGCATCCGTGTTGACCGGCTCTATAGAAATATCACATGAACTAACCCCTCAGATGAACACCGTAAAAAAAAAAAAAAAAACTGTGCTAAATAAACAATTTTTTGTCACCTTACGTCACAAAAAGTTTAATAGCAAGCGATCAAAAAGTCATATGCACCCCAAAATAGTGCCAATAAAACCGACATCTCATCCCGCAAAAATCATACCCTACCCAAGGTAATCGCCCAAAAACTGAAAAAATTATGGCTCTCAGACTATGGAAACACTAAAACATGATTTTTTTTGCTTCAAAAATGAAATCATTGTGTAAAACTTACATAAATAAAAAAAAAGTATAGATATTAGGTATCGCAGCTTCCGTAATAACTTGCTCTATAAAAATATCACATGACCTAACCCTTCAGGTGAATACCGTAAAAAAATAAAAATAAAAACCGTGTAAAAAAAGCTATTTTTTGTCACCTTACATCACAAAAAAAGTGTAATAGCAAGCGATCAAAAAGTCACACACACCCCAAAATAGTGCCAATAAAACCGTCATCTCATCCCGCAAAAATCATAGCCTACCCAAGGTAATTGCCCAAAAACTGAAAAAAATTATGGACTATGGAAACACTAAAACATGATTTTTTTTTGTTTCAAAAAATAAATCATTGTGTAAAACTTACATAAATAAAAAAAAGCATACATATTAGGTATCGCCGCATCCGTGACAACCTGGTCTATAAAAATATCACATCACAGATAGCAACCGATAGGGATAACCCCTGTCCCGGAACTTAGTCAGGCTAATCAGGAGTGCACAACTCGCTGGAGTGCCACATCTCCAGCATTGTAAATCTGCAAAAAATCGGTAGTTAGTCTTACCGGTAACGTTCTTTCCAGGAGTCCAACATGACAGCACATGGGAGGATGTCCAATCCAATCTCTGTTGGGACAGGAAGTGAAACAGGTTAAAAGCCCCCCCCCCCTTCCCTCCGATCTCCAGTGTCTTTTAAATTACTACACCGGATGGATACAACACAATTTTATTACTAATATGATAAGCAATGTTAACATCACACTGAATCACATATTAGGGAGGGAAATAGGAGTGCTGTCATGTTGGACTCCTGGAAAGAACGTTACCGGTAAGACTAACTACCGATTTCCAGGACGTCCCCCATGACAGCACATGGGAGAGTTACCAACTTAGCCATCAGGGAGGGACCACAGCCTGCAGAACCTTACGCCCAAAGGAAAGCTGACGATTGGACGGCAGGTTCAACCTGTAATGTTTACAAAAGGTGTTATAACTTGTCCAGGTGGCTGCCTGACAAATCTGATCTATAGAGGCGTTCGCCTTCTCCGCCCAGGAAGCTGCGACCGCCCTAGTAGAATGTGTCCTGATAGAGATAGGACAGGGACTGTCTTGAAGACGATATGCTTCCACAATTGTTGACTTGATCCACTGTGTCAGAGTCCTCTTAGTCACTTTCTTCCCTCTTCCTGCTTTACCAAATTGAACAAAGAGGTTTGAGTCCTTCCTATCAGGTTCTGTTCGGCGAAGGTATTCAAGGACTGCCCGACGGACGTCCAGGCAATGGAATTTCTCCTCTTCCGGATCACTAGGAGAGGCGTGAAAAGAAGGTAAGAATATTTCTTGTTCCCTATGGAAAGTAGAGACGACCTTAGGGAGGAACCCTGGGTCTAGCTGAAGAATTATTCGATCCGGGCAGACTCTTAAGAAAGGTTCCTTCATGGATAAGGCCTGAAGTTCACCAATTCTGCGTGCTGAAGTGATGGCTACCAAGAAGGCCGTCTTCCAGGCGAGTAATTTTAACGGAATGGTGTCCAAAGGTTCAAAAGGCACCTTACAGAGGGTATCTAGAACTATAGATAAGTCCCAAGGAGGAACAGTCTGTCTCAGAGTGGGTCTTAGTCTGGATATGGCCTTTACAAACCTTTTTATCCAACGATGCTCAGCCAGCGGGTAGTCCAGGAAGGATGACAAGGCTGATATCTGCACCTTGATCGTGCTAGGGCGTAGCCCTAGGTCAAAGCCCCTCTGTAGAAAGTCAAGAATCTGCGCGATGGAAGGAGTTGACCTGGACGGATGTGTATCAGCCAGCCAGGAATTAAATCTGCTCCAGATTTTCCTATAAATAGCATTTGTCACTGGTTTCCTACTTTTTTGTAATGTGGAGATTACAGCATGTAACAAACCCTGCCTGCTCAGCATTCTCCTTTCAGGATCCAGGCTTTCAGATTCAACTTCTCCAGATTCGGGTGGAGAAGAGACCCCTGAGTGAGAAGGTCTGGTCTCAGAGGGAGTGACATTGGTTCTTCTACCCTTAGTCTGTCTAACAGGGGATACCAGCTCCTCTTCGGCCAGGCTGGACCTATGAAAATGAACTTCCCCGAGCTCTCGCTGATCTTCCTCAAGGTGGCCGGGATAAGCGGGATTGGCGGGAAGGCATATGCTAGATCCATGTCCCATGGTTTTGACATGGCATCTATGCCCGAGGATCTCCACTGGGATCTAGGGAAAAGAACTGAGACGACTGGGCGTTTTCTTTGGAGGCCAGAAGGTCCACCTGGGGGTACCCCCATTTCCTGCAGATCTGATGAAAGACTTGCCTGTTCAGCATCCATTCTCCCGGATGGAATCTTCTTCTGCTCAGGTAGTCTGCTGTAACGTTGTCCTTCCCTCTGATGTGGAGGGCTGAGATAGATAGGATATTTTTCTGAGCCCAAAGAAAGATCTCTTCTGCGACCTCCTGAAGACCTGGGTTCTGAGTTCCCCCTTGATGCCTTATATAGCAGACTGTAGTTATATTGTCTGATAGAACTTGAACGTGGTTCCCTCTTAAGCAAAGTTCTGCTGCTTGAAGAGACTTTAGTACCGCCATTAATTCCCTTACGTTTGAGGAACGCTGACTCTCTGCCTGGGACCATGAACCCTGAAAGAAAAGATCTTCTATGTGTGAACCCCAACCGGACATGCTGGCATCGGTTACCACAGTCAAACAAGGTCTTCTCAACCAGAGAACCCCTCTCTGCAGGTTGGCGGGAGCTATCCACCAGTTCAAGGACTCTTTTATGGACATTGGAATCCGGATTTTCTTGTCTAGAGACCTCTGGTCCCTGTCCCACTTGGTGAGAACTAGACTCTGTAGTGGCCTCGAGTGGATCTGGGACCACTGGACCATCTGTATACAGGATGTCATCAAGCCTAGTATCCGCATAGCCTCTCTGATGGAGCAGAGGTTTCTTCTTTGGAAGGAGGATACTTCTACGATAAATGCGTCGCGTTTTGCTTCTGGAAGAAAGGACATCTGTCTCCGGGAGTCCAAAAGGGTGCCTAGAAAGATCTTCCTTTCGCTCATGCAGAGATCTGATTTCTCTAGGTTGATTATCCAACCTAAATCTTGTAGAACCCGTAACGTCGTCTGCAGATGGTTCCGCAGAAGGACCTCTGAGGATGCTGTCAGGAGGAAGTCGTCTAAGTACGGGGCTATTGTTATTCCCTGTTGTCTCAGTAAAGCCATTATCTCTACTATTAGTTTCGTAAAGATGCGTGGAGCACTTGAAATCCCGAATGGAAGACATTGGAACTGGAAGTGATGAACTATGCCGTCTAACGTCACCGCGAACCTGAGGAACTGATGATGGCTTGGATGTATGGGGACATGATAGTAGGCATCTTTGAGATCGATGGTGCACATCAATGCCCCTGCTGGAATCAGTGGAACAGTTGAACGTATCGATTCCATCTTGAACCTGAAATATTGAATCCATCTGTTCAGGAACTTCAGGTTTATGATAGTTCTTAGAGAACCGTCTGTTTTTTTTACCCAGGACAGCTTGGAGTAGTGGCCTCTGCCCCGTTGGGGTCTTGGAACAGGAACTATTGCTTCCATTGCGCAAAGTTTCTCCAAGTCCTGAACCATCTGGTTCTTTAGTGACGGAGACTGGGGAGTGGTAACACAGAATTTTTGAGGGGGAGGACGACAGAACTCTATTTTGTACCCCTCTCGTACAGTCTGAAGTACCCAGGGGTTCTGAGTTACTAGAGACCATTGATGACTGAAGAACCAAAGTCTCCCCCCCACTGGTCTGGCGTCATTTATTCTGATAAGAGGAGGTGTTGGGTTTGAGAAGGAACCCCCTCCCCTTTCCACCTTTGGGGTAGCTCCACCTGCCCGACTTGCCTTTCCCTCTACCAGAGAAATTTTGTGTCTGTCCCTGGCCAGAATCCTTCCGAAAGGACTGAGTCTTCTTAGGTCTTTCCTCCGGAAAGCCTTTCTTCTTGTCCGCGGCACTCTCAAGGATTGTATCTAGGACTGGGCCAAACACATGTGAACCTGAGAAAGGGATCAAACAGAGCTTATTCTTTGAAGCTACGTCCCCTGACCAGCTTCTTAGCCAAAGGGCCCTTCTAGCAGTATTCGCCAAGGTGCTGTTTCTAGCTGAAATTCTAATGGATTCGGCTGAAGCGTCCGCCAGATAGGCCGTAGCCATCCTAAGAAGGGGAATGGATTCTAAGATGTCCTCCCTTGGGGTTTTTAGTCTAAGGTGGTTCTCCAGCTGATTCAGCCATAGCCCCATAGACCTGGCTACCGAGGTGGCAGTAATATTGACATTAATAAGAGTAGACGAACATTCCCAGGCCTTCTTAAGTAGACCCTCCGTCTTCCTATCCATAGGGTCCTTTAAATTTGAGGAATCCTCAAAGGGGATAGAGGTCTTTTTTGTGACCTTAGCCACCTGAATGTCTATCTTGGGAACTTCATCCCATAGTTTAGTATCCTCAGGATTAAAAATCTGCCGATTCTTGAATTCCCTGGACATAACTAATTTCTTCTCGGCCTCCCTCCATTCCTCCAGAATTATCTCCTTCAGATGGGAATTTACTGGGAAAAGGCGAGTCTTTTTTGCCCCTAACTCCCCGAACATCTCGTCCTGAACGGATATTGGGGGGCTAGCTTCCTCTACCTGCATGGTATCTCTAACCGCATGGAGGAGGGCGTCTAGGTCTTCAGTAGAAAATAAAAATCTTTTAGGGTGGTCTGAAGAACCAGAAGCAGAGATGGTGTCTTTCTCAATCTCTCCGTCCGAGACTACCTGATTATCAGAATCACTGTCCTCCTGAGTCCTCCTTCTTTTTGGGGGAGGGGAGTCAGGTTGAGAGGGAGGTGGCGGAGGGTTTAGAGAAGAAACCGTAGCCTGTACTTCTTCACGGACGATATTCCTAAGTTCTGTGAGAAAGGACGGCTGCTCCTCCTTCATTAACCTGGCAATACACTCGGCACATAACTGCTTCTTGTAAGATATATGCATCTTCTCCCCGCAAGTCGCACATTTTCTCGGTCTCCTTTTGGGATCTTGGAGAGCCGACTGCCCTGAACTTTTTTTATCCTAGGAAAAAAACCCGAGGAATCGTGCTCAATGACTGGGGAGATTACACCAAGGTATACCGGATTAAGGACACTTACATGGGTTGCAGCAGAGGGGTCAGACCCAATCTCGGATTTGGCTGACGCTTGGGGCTCCATGGTGGCTAAGCAAACACACAGCTCAAAAACTTCCCCACTGGGGCTTACCTCCACCTCTGCTGCCGCGCTGCTCCGATCTTATAAGGGGGGCTCAACCCCCCAGGGGGAGGGAGTCAACCCCTGAGCGCGTGACCGGGCAGCCGGGTCTCCGGCGTTTGTGCTGGGCGCCGCCATCTTGATTCCTGCTTGATCCGGAAGTGACGTCCTAGTCGCGTCACGAGATGTGCGCCGCCGCCGTCAGGAGCGCGCCGCTGAGCCCAGAGCTCCCGGAGGAGAAGCGGCATCAGCGTCCCGCCTGCCGCCGTCCAAGGCAGGCCGGGACAAGCTAGAGAACCCCCGAAGGGGGAGCTAGCGGGGCCGAATGGGACGCCGCCCGACCTGGCCTGAGAGGGGAGTGCAGGACCCCCGACCCGACCTGGCCCCCGGTGCCTAGGTAAGCACCCCGACTCCTAAGAGAAATCCTGCTTCATCTTGCCCATCCCTGTAGGGACAGGAAGACACTGGAGATCGGAGGGAAGGGGGGGGGGGGCTTTTAACCTGTTTCACTTCCTGTCCCAACAGAGATTGGATTGGACATCCTCCCATGTGCTGTCATGGGGGACGTCCTGGAAAAGGGGGTTAGTCAGCACCTCCCAGTGCGCAGGTGCACGCCGCCATGGCTATAATAAGCGTAGCATTAGCACTATAATTTTTGGCATTATTGTACTTTATCTGATTTGCAGGGTGCTGCTGCATTGTCTCTTTTTTCCTCTAGGTCTTTGCCATGGCGGCGTGCACCTGCGCACTGGGAGGTGCTGACTAACCCCCTTTTTTTGCAGATTTACAATGCTGGAGATGTGGCACTCCAGCGAGTCGTGCACTCCTGATTAGCCTGTCTTCCCCATAGGATGATTTTAATTAGTTTCAGTATAAAGCTGTAGCCTGCTCTCACTACATTTATTGGAAGCTGTCTGGCACAAGGAAAGGTATAGAGTGGGCTCGGCATACATGTTGGTACCTGCATCCCTTGTAATGGAGGCCATTATGGCACCAAAAATGGTAAAAAGCAGAGTGGATCCAGCATGCATGTGGATCCAACACTCCCTGAACTTTATGGCGGCCATTATGGCGCATAACAGGTAGTATTTAGTGTTAGGACCCGTCTAAGGCCCCTTTCACACGGGCGAGTATTCCGCGCGGATGCGATGCGTGAGTTGAACGCATTGCACCCGCACTGAATACCGACCCATTCATTTCTATGGGGCTGTGCACACGAGCGGTGATTGTCACGCATCACTTATGTGTTGCGTGAAAATCGCAGCATGCTCTATATTCTGCGTTTTTCACGCAACGCAGGCCCCATAGAAGTGAATGGGGTTGCGTGAAAATCGCAAGCATCCGCAAGCAAGTGCGGATGCAGTGCGATTTTCACGCACGGTTGCTAGGAGACGATCGGGATGGAGACCCGATCATTATTATTTTCCCTTATAACATGGTTATAAGGGAAAATAATAGCATTCTGAATACAGAATGCAAAGTAAAATAGCGCTGGAGGGGTTAAAAAAATAAAATAAAAAAATTAACTCACCTTAATCCACTTGCTCGCGTAGCCCGGCATCTCCTTGTGTCTCCTTTGTTGAAGGACCTATGGTGAGCATTAAATACAGTTACAGGACCTTTGATGACGTCACTCCGGTCATCACATGGTACGTCACATGATCTTTTACCATGGTGATTCACCTGGGGCGTAAAAACCCAAGGGCAGAATATAGAATATTTGACACAGTCCTGACCTCAGTATCTGAGGAAAGGGATTTAGGAGTAATTATTTCAGAAGACTTAAAGGTGGGAAGACAATGTAATAGAGCAGCACGAAATGCCAGCAGAATGCTTGGATGTATAGGGAGAGGTATAAGCAGTAGAAAGAGTGAAGTGCTTATGCCGCTGTACAGAACACTGGTGAGACCTCACTTGGAGTATTGTGCGCAGTACTGGAGGCCATATCTCCAGAAGGATATAGATACTCTAGAGAGAGTTCAGAGAAGAGCTACTAAACTAGTACATGGATTGCAGGATAAAAGTTACCAGGAAAGGTTAAAGGACCTTAACATGTATAGCTTGGAAGAAAGAAGAGACAGAGGGGATATGATAGAAACTTTTAAATACATAAAGGGAATCAACTCGGTAAAGGAAGAGAGCATATTTAAAAGAAGAAAAACTACCACAAGAGGACACAGTTTTAAATTAGAGGGGCAAAGGTTTAAAAGTAATATAAGGAAGTATTACTTTACTGAGAGAGTAGTGGATGCATGGAATAGCCTTCCTGCAGAAGTGGTAGCTGCAAATACAGTGAAGGGGTTTAAGCATGCATGGGATAGGCATAAGGCCATCCTTCATATAAGATAGGGCCGGGGGCTATCCATAGTATTCAGTATATTGGGCAGACTAGATGGGCCAAATGGTTCTTATCTGCCGACACATTCTATGTTTCTATGTTTCTATGTGATGACCGGAGTGACGTCATCTAAGGTCCTTTACCCAGGTCCTAAAGAAAGGAGACAGAAGCAGATGCCGGCTGCGCTATCAAGTGGACTAAGATGAGTTAAACATTTTTTTTTTTTTTTTTAACCCCTCCAGCGTTATTTTACTTTGCATTCTGTATTCAGAATGCTATTATTTTCCCTTATAACCATGTTATAAGGGAAAATAATACAATCTACAGAACACCAATCCCAAGCCCGAACTTCTGTGAAGAAGTTCGGGTACCAAACATGCGTGATTTTTCTCACGCGCGTGCAAAGCGCATTACAATGTTTTGCACTCGCGCGGAAAAATCGCGGGTGTTCCCGCAACGCACCCGCACATTTTCCCGCAACGCCCGTGTGAAAGAGGCCTAACAGAGATCGCCTTGACGTACGGCAGATGGGCTCAGATGGTTTTGTACAAAATGCATTGGCCAAGCATCTCACTTTATAAATAAGCGTAGCATTAGCACTATAATTTTTGGCATTATTGTACTTTATCTGATTTGCAGGGTGCTGCTGCATTGTCTCTTGTTTTCCTCTAGGTCTTTGCAGACACCAAAAAAGCAGGCATAGAAAGAAAACCAGGAGAGGGCACTGTCCTTAAGGTCAATACATTGAAGTTTATTGAGTAGGAGCTGGTGGTCTACAGCAGTAAATGCTGCAGAGGGATCCAGAAGAATGAATAGAGAGTGGTCACTGTTGCATTTGGCTGTCAGGAGGTCACTTTGTCACTTTGGCAAGTTGTGGCGATAAAATTAGAGAAAGGCGCTCATAGGGTGAGTATGTTCAATAAAAGATAAAATCTATTATAGGAGGTAGTTTGCTCACCTATTGGGGTTGCACCAATTTGGGCGCAACCACAATGAAGGCAGAAAACAGAGAGTTGCAACGGTTGGTGCAGCCTGGATTCGTCCGGTCGCCTTGGGCAGGAGCCACCCTGCCACTCGGGTAACGGTAGAAGAAACGAGACGCAGAATTTTACGTCCAACGTGTGGACTTTGGGAGGCGCACTGACACAACCGGTCATAGACAGTATTTAGGTTTCAGCTATTTTCATTTTATTCATAGACAACGCGTTTCGGGGTACTGGGGACCCCTTTATCAAGTCTGGATCGGATCAGCAGAGCGGTTGCTGCTGCTGAATCCGAATGACACGAGGAGGACGCTGACCGTCAGCGTCCTCCTCGTGTCATTCGGATTCAGCAGCAGCAACAGCTCTGCTGATCCGATCCAGACTTGATAAAGGGGTCCCCAGTACCCCGAAACGTGTTGTCTATGAATAAAATGAAAATAGCTGAAACCTAAATACTGTCTATGACCGGTTGTGTCAGTGCGCCTCCCAAAGTCCACACGTTGGACGTAAAATTCAGCGTCTCGTTTCTTCTACTTTGTCACTTTGGAAAGGGCAGCGTCTGTACAGCATAGAGGGGGGAAACCAGATTGTAAGGTGTAAAGGAAAGAAGAGTTAGCAGAGCGATAGCGGATGAGGTGAGAGAAGACCAGGCATTCAAGAAGTTTAGATAGATCTGTAGTTAATTGCCCTGGATGGGTCAAGGGATGTTTCTTCAGTAAAGGGGTGAATGAAAGAGGACAGAATGATGCCAGAAGAGAGAGAGATACAGGCTGAAAAGTTTAGGTGAGTAGTGTGGGGAGAAAGACTAGAGCAGGTGTGAGGGAATAGGGTCAGTAGTGCAGGTAGTAGGTCGAGAAGAAGGGTAGAGCCTGAAGACTTCTTCCTCTGTGACTCGGTAAAATGTAGAAAGAGAACCAGAGGAGGTGAATCATGATGGTTGGAGAATAGGAGCTAATTTTATGCGGGGTGTTTTCAGTTTTATCTTGGAAGCAGGTGGCCAGATCTTCAGCACAGAGATCTATGATGGGTACCTGCACTTTAGGACTGAAAAGGGAGTAAAAAGTGTATAAGATTTTTGATGCTGTAATATCACTGCTGTGCGACTGCCTGCGCCAATTTACTGCCTTATAAACAGAGATGTGAACGCAGCCTTATTTAAAAAGTATTAGGTATCCCCTATCCACAGGATAGGATATAACTAACCGATTGTTGGAGGTCTGGCCAGTGGAACACCCACAAGATCCCGAGAAGGGGGGGCGTCCCATGTCCCTGTCATATGGGACTGCTGGAAATAGCAGAGTACAACGCTTAGGTATTTGCAGGCAGTCCCTAAGAGAATGAATGGACGGCTCAACCTGCTGCTCCATCAGGATGGGGACACCGGTCAGACCGCCAGTGATCACTTAGATTTCCCCTATCCTATGGATACTTGGCACAACCCCTATAAGTAGTGTTGAGCAAACTTGTGTTTCAAGTTCGGTGTACAAGGTTTGGGTTATCTAAGAATTCTGTTATGGATTCCGCTACCATGGACCATAACTTATGATCCATGGAAGCGGAATCCATAACGGAATTCTTAGATAACCTGAACATTGTATGCCGAACTTGAAACACAAGTTCGCTCATCCCTACCTATAAGGACAGATACTACCTCTACTCTTTTTTTTAATCCACTCTTGGTTTTGGCTGCAATGATTGCATGAATGTATTTACTGATTGATCAGTTCAGTAGAAAGTAGCAGTGTCCAAAGCAACCACAAAAGGATACTGTTGCTGCAATAATCCTAACAGAAATTATTAAGAGCAGAAACGACCAGAGTAGAGAGCAGCCACAAAGACACAACTATAACCAAGAGAAATAGTCAGTTCTAGAAAGGACCACAGAAATGCATTTATAATCCAGAAGTAATCTTATAAGAGAAGCAGCTAAAAAGGGCACGACTAACTATCTCAATAAATAAAATCAATCAATACCGGAAATGACCACAAGAGGGCAATGCTGTCTAAGAGCTCTGTAAAGATCTCACTAGGGTGAGCTATAAGCAATGCATTTTGGGATTTGTAGTCCTGGCGTCCAAAGCGGTACTAAAAGTAGCAAGGAACACACCGCAGTCTGTGAGGTTGTGTGGAATGCATAAACCGGAAGTGCTTGTTCCGTGGAAGCTGTGGTTCCCGGGTTAGGCAGCTGGAGACTTGGAATGAAAATACACGTTACTGCTGTTGTCACTGAGCCCACTGTCGTCATTATGTGAAGTAGGGTCACGTGACTGGTTATTTGTAATTAGGTGCGAAGTAGTTCTGGAGGATGTCCTTCAGTAATATTTTATTAACCCCTTCACTCCTCCCATTTAAATACATTTCATATATGGTTATGTTCTAGGTATAGATGTGACTCCAGGAGACTAAAGAAATGGCTGGGCAGTAAAGAAGTTCTGTAACTTCAGGTATCAGAAGTCTTCTCATCCTTATTATGGGTTCTCAGGTCCAGTCTTAGAAGTGTGACACCATCTATGGATTCTCCTCCTAACTCGCCAAGGATGGACAAGGAGGTCCCGAGGCCCATGATGGGCAGAATTCTAAACTTATCCTTGAAGATCATCTACCTGCTGACTGGAGAGGTGAGGGATTCTGGGAGGTATGTCAAATGTCCTCCCTCTTACCTCTATGGCAGTGGTGGCAAACCTATGGCACGGGTGCCAGAGGCGCCACTCAGAGCCCTCTCTGTGGGCACCCGCACCCTGGAAAAAGTCTATGGTGTACCAATATGCCTTAGACTTTTCCTGCCATTCATCAGCTCAGGGCGCACTATGAACAGCGCAGGCAGCGCACTGAATGTAGGCAGGCTAGTATAGCTAAATGATAAAGTACATGGAAGATAAACTATATTGGACTGTAGTATTCAGGTTAAATTGCCGTGTTGGCACTTTGCAGTAAATAAAAAGGGGTTTTGGGTTGCAGTTTGGGCACTCGGTCTCTAAAAGGTTAACCATCACTACTCTAGGATATGACTGGAGAGGTGAGTTATGTAACGTGTCCTCCCTCTTATCTCTATCTAGGATATGAATGGAGAAGTAAGGGATTCTGGGAATTATGTCACATGATCTCCCATTTACCTCTAAGGTATAATTGGGGAGGTGAGGCAGACCACGCAGCTGCTATGGGGGCCGCAGTGAACCAAAGGCCCCGCCCCCTAATTACACTCATTACTGTCCAGCTCCAGTATAGTATCCCTATTATCAGTGGAGAAAGCTAAAGGACCTGTGATGATGTAATTACAGGTCCTGTACATCTAGTAAAGGAACTGCACAAAGAATGATGTAGTTCCCAGGTTAGGCTACTTTCAGACTAGCGTTCGGAGCGGGTCCGTCTGATGTCTGCACAGACTGATCCGCTCCTATAATGCAGACGTTTGGATCCGTTCAGAACGGATCCGTCTGCATTATAGTTTAGAAAAAATTCCAAGTCTGAAAGTTGTTCAGACGGATCCGTCCAGACTTTACATTGAAAGTCAATGGGGGACGGATCCGTTTGAAAATTGAGCCATATTGTGTCAACTTCAAACGGATCCGTCCCCATTGACTTACATTGTAAGTCTGGACGGATCCGTTTGCCTCCGCACGGCCAGGCGGACACCTGTAGGCAGTCCATCAAATGCATTATAATCTAGGCCAGGGAGCTGGCGTAGATTATAGCAGAAATCTACACCAGCTCCCTTCCTGGTGTACATCTACTCTTTGTTGCATGGACCTGCACAGATGCGGCACAAGTAATTGAGCTGCATCTAATGCAAGCAGGAGAGAGATTAACGTCCCCTTAACCCCTACAGGACATCCAAGTACATGTAATGTATGTGGTCGGGTAAATGACTCCTTCTTGAACTGGTTAAACCTTTTCATTATATTTTGTTGGGCTTGTAGGGATTTTTTGACATAATATGAAGCCATTACAGTGTGCCAGTGAAAATGACTTTTTCATGTGTGTGTATATTCATGGTATATTTGTGTGTGGTTTAATCATTACACAGGATTATGGACCCCAGAGGAAGTCTTGGGAGGAATTTGCAGATAGTGGACATTCCTGTGCAGCACGTAGACTAAGAAGCCCTTGGAGTCCTGTTAATGAGCTAAAGATCTTGAAACTGGCCAACATGATCACTGAGCTTCTAACTGGAGAGGTGAGCAATGCTGGGAACGCTGGGACATTATACAGTAATGCTCTGAAGGTATCTGGATGATAAATATATTATTGTGTGTCAGGTGTCTGTAAGGTGGCACAGTGTTGCTGTGTATTTCTCCATGGATGAGTGGGAGTATTTAGAAGGACACAAGGATCTATACAAGGATATCATGGAGAATCACCAGACAATTACATTACTTGGTAAGTGGACACCTCATCATTCTTCGTGTACACTATTCCACAAGATAGCACGCATGCTCATTTATCCATCTCTAGTAGTAGTCCTAGTATTGGTTGCACATGTAGCCTGTCTGAAAAGCTAAGTTTGACTATACAGTTAGAGAAAAGTCTTATACTGGATTGTATACAGTGCATTCGGAAAATCTTCAGAACTTTATACTTTTTTTCACATTTTGTTATTTTACGGCCTTGCGCTAAAATAGTTTCTCCCCCATCAAACTGCACTGAGTACCCCATTATGAGAATGTTCGCAACTTTATTAAAAAAGGAAAAACCCATTTGAAGTTTCTCTTGGTCATCTTTGAGATGTTTCTACACCTTGATTACAGTATACAGTCGTAAATTCCCTGTCTATATTAGGCCTCACAGCTGACAATTGATATCAGAACTGAAACCAAGCCACACAGAGAAAAGAACTGCCTGTAGAGCAAAAGACAGGATTGTATGGAGGCACAGATCTGGAGAAGGGTACAAAAAGTTTTTGCTCCACTGAAAGTCCTCAAGAGCACAGTGGGCTCCATAATTCTTAAATGGAAGAAGTTAGCAAAAACCAGGACTCTTCCTAGAGCTGGCCACCCCGCCTAACTAAGTAATTTGGAGAGAAAGGCCTTAGTAAGACAGGTGACCATGAACCCAATGGGCATTCTGGCTGAGCTCCAAAGATCCTGTGTGGAGATGGAAGAAACTTCCAAAAGGTCAATCATCACTGCAGCTCTCCAATAATCTGGTCTTTATGGCAGAATGGCTAGAAAGAAGACTGTCCTCAGTAAAAGACACATGCCGGGCTTGAGTTTGCAAAAAGCACCTAAAAGATTCTCTGGTCTCATGAAACCTGAGACTGTGAGAAACAAGATTCTCTGGTCCCATGAAACCAAAATTGAACTTTCTGGCCTTAATTCTTAGTGGCATGTCTGGAGGAAAGTAGGCAACGCTCTTCACCTGCCCGATATCATCTGTACAGTGAATCATGGTGGTGGCAACATCATGCTGTGGGGCTATTTTCAGTGGCTGGGGCAGGGAGACTGGTCAGAGTTGAGGTAAAGCTGAATGGAGAAAAGTATAGAGATATTCTTAATGAAAACCTGATCCAGTGTGCTCTGGACCTCAGAATCGGCCAAAGGTTCACCTGCCAACAATCACTCTAAGCGAATAGCCAAGACAACACAGAAAATTGTTAGACCCCCAAACAATTAGATAAATATAGTTAACAAAAAGCGTGAATTTTGTTTTTAAAAACTGTAGTACGTGTACATTATGCAGTGTAAAATGTGAGACTGAACAGCTCAGAGAGATTTTAAAGTAATGCTTCTCGGTTTTATGGGAAGATGCATTGGGCATGATGGGAGCAGCTTAACAGGACGTTTAGCGCTGACAAAGATGAAGTGAATGAGAGCTGAGCTTCTGTCTACCTTCTGCTTCCAGATCTGTCCACTTTTTAGTGTCGCGTGGCACTGGTGGCTGCACAATACAACTGGCTGGTGGGGGTATCTGATGGTTATCCAAAGAATAGCTAATCAATATCTACAGACTGGAAGACTCCTTTAACCACAGAAATCCTTTTTTTGCATCTGTAAAGGAATATCTACTTGACCTTATAAGTAACACAAACGTGGCTCTCTACATATAGTTTCAGGCCACTGTAAATGTAATAACTATTTTATTTATTTTCATTTAGGATGTGGCAACACGGTGACTTTGCCACAACACGTCACATAGCCAGAGATCACACTGTAACGTTCCCCACTTTGCAACTAATGAAAATGAATGCGGTTGTATTACAACCCTCAAATTGCCACAACAGGACAGTCACAAGAAATCCTGCTGCTGTCTTTAACATTGAGAGAAGGGAGGAGAACCACCAAAAGCTAGGTGAAGAACTTACACTCTGCTGAAGCAAATCATAGAATATTTTTATTGAACAATTTGGAAATTTTCTTAATTTTTCTTTCAGAAAGCAGGTGAATAATAAAAATAATCAGTACAAAGGTTTCCATAGCTTTATAATAATAATAATAATGATGATGATGATGATGATACTGAATATTATTATCACTTGTAAATTGCCTACAATCAATCATCCATACATATTTTGGTGATCTCCATGCATGGAAGTGAATCCACCTGTTTCTAAGGTGTCAGGCTATGTTCATAGGTTATTGTTTGGTGCTGAAAAAACACGTCTTCCATGGATTTGGGCCACTAATAAACCTGCATGAAATCCCCCAGATTCATCACATACAGTATAATGGTGTGGCTATACCACTGAGTACTACATTGGGAGCGATCCGGGGCATTATCTAGGCTTGTCTTCTGTAACATCATGTGATGTGCTTTTGGAGTGGAGCAATACAACGAGCATCAGGGAGATCAGGAGGATGCACATGATAAGTAAGTTGCATAGTATAGGTAAGCCCTCCCTTTCCTATCATTTAAGGTTTACCTAAGTCAATCTAAGAGGCACTTTTACAACAGCATCATTAGGTTGATACTTTTTCCCATGAAATGATTTATTGACTGATATCTGCTCTGTTCTACCCCTGGAGGCCTGGATAAGGCAGGAAGGAACACTATACACATCTAAGGATCTGTAAGTAGCTCCCCTGCCAAATCGGTTCTATTCCTGGACTCTATATTTGTCTGTCCATTAATTCCCAATCATTGCACACACACAATAAAGACCATGCTGAAGGCTGGGAGTACTTCCAATATGGTATTCCCAGGGAAGTATTTATGTCCATTAGGGCTGAAACGATTCATCGATGTAATCGAGGCAAAAAATCCTTGATGCAGAAAAACTGCATCGAGGATTTTTTGCCTCGATTACATCGATGAATCGCTTCAGCCCTAATGGACATAAATAGTCTAACAATGGGAATACCATATTGGAAGTACTCCCAGCCTTCAGCATGGTCTTTATTGTGTGTGTGCAATGATTGGGAATTAATGGACAGACAAATAGATTCGTTTAAATCACATAACCACGGAGCGTGAGTGAAATGAAGCTTCTCACTCACCGCTCCGTGGTCTCCCGTCAGCACCGCGCTGCAGGACCTTATGTTCACACATCGTCAGCGCGCTGGCTGACGCTGTGTGAAACGTCAGGTCCCCAGTGCATGCTGGGATGAAGAACCGTCTCCTGCGGACTCCATGTGTCGCGCACTCTGCACTGAAAGGTAAGTATAAAGTTAGCAGAGGCAGCAGCTTGGAAGGGTGGGGGGGCACCTGTGATTTGGCATGGGGAAATGGGGGCACCTGTGATTTGGCATGGGCTGGGGGAAATGGGGGCACCTGTGATTTGGCATGTATAAAGTTATTGGCGGGGGTGGGCACCTGTGATTTGGCATGTATAACATTATTGGCAGGGGAAGAGGAGTTAATGGGGCACCTTTGATTTGGCACATGAAGTGGCTGATCTGTGGTAGTGGGGGACATGGTGGATGGCATAGGAGGGACTGGGGAAGGGGGACATCATGGCAGTCTAGATGGCATGGAGGGGGTGATAGCAGTGCCATCATGGGGGCACTGGGGGACATGGCATCGAGGGGCTGCTGATCTGATAACACTGGGGGAGTTGGGCACATGGTGGCTAGCACGGAGGCACTGGGGAAAGGGGGACATGATGGCAATCTGTATTGAGGGGCTGATGGCAGTGCCATCATGGGGGTACTGGGGGACATGGCATGGAGGGGCTGCTGATCTGATGGCACTGGGGGACATGGTGGATCGTATAGGAGGCACTGGGGAAGGGGGACATCCTGGCAATCTGGATGGAGGGGCTGATGGCTGTGCCATCATGGGGGTACTGGGGGACATGGCATGGAGGGGCTGCTGATCTGATGGCATTGGGGGACATGGTGGATCATATAGGAGGCACTGGGGAAGGGGGACATCCTGGCAATCTGGATGGAGGGGCTGATGGCAGTGCCATCATGGGGGCACTGGGGGACATGGCATGGAGGGGCTGCTGATCTGATGGCACTGGGGGACGTGGATGGCATAGGAGGCACTGGGAAAGGGGGACATTTTTATAAAGCAATACGTTATTTTAAGAAGTTTTTTCTTATTAGATTATTCGATTAATTGTAAAAAATAATCAATAGAATACTCAATTACTTAAATAATCGTTTACTGCAGCCCTATTGTCCATGTATATTTTTCTGCAGCATGTGATTCCTGTGCATAATGTTATAAAGTAGTTTACTCCACCACTTCCCTCACCCAGACACATCTGTACTTGACCTAAGCCAAAAGCTAAAGGGGTTTTCCAACCTAACACTTGTGATATCAACATCTGTTCAAGACCCTGGTAAGGGCTCATGCACACAAGCATGTGCAGTGCATTGGGGACTGCAAATTGTGCTCCCCAATGCACCGACAACGTTCATGTGGCCTGCGCTGGTGGATGCAGACCCATTCAAATTGAAGCTCCATATTGCTTCATTGGCCTTCCGCTCTATATCTTCCGGATTGTGGACCCATTCAATGCAGGCATGGCTGGCACACGTTTGTGTGCATGAACCCTAATCCTGAAAATAGGGATTGTTCCTGCTAGATAAGTGGCTGCATACCCACAGTCGCTGCTATTTAAAGTGTATTCTGTTTTGGCATCCATAGGTGTCGCAGCAGTCAGTCCCTACCAATCATACTTTTATGGTATATGTAGATGAAAGTGTTTTTTGTGTAAATGTCTCACATGCAGAATGATATTCCCACTTGTTGAGCATTCGGGCAAGAACTGGTCATTGTAAGGTGAAAATGATGTTCAAGTCATCTTTCTGACATGCTGGATTATTTCCATGCAATAATCATCTTCGTCTTTTCCTTTTGTCATAGAAGAAGGAAGTATTTTGTTTACCATTGAGGACGGGCAGATGTTTTACTGACAGTCATTGTCGGTACGACATCTCTCTGTCTGTGGCCAACCAGAGATTTAGAGAGGTAAGTATGGTTTTGTTTTCATAGTGTGGTCTACTGTGGCACTATTTAACATCTGCCACATATTACAATTTGTCTCCTCCCCCCAATCTCCTCTACTAAAATGCCTCTCTGAAGCCTTTTCCACACTTTGGTCAGTACTGATATTCATTAAGCACCGTGTTTTTCTCTCCTAACAGATATCACTGAAACTGAAGAAATCCCTGAACGTTCCTACAACACTGTTCCTTTCTCAGAATTTTTGACTGATGATGATAGAAATGTTCAGACTGTACAATGCAGAACGGATGAAGCAGCCATGATCAAGAGTCTCGAAAAAGTTATAGAAGATCCAGCTTCTTGTGAAGAAAGTTGCATTACCAATTTTAACATGTTCACCCCCACACATCATTTAGAGAAATATCCATCTCACCACACTAAGGATAAATTGTTTCCAGGTGAACAAGTAATTCTCATGAACGCTAACATTTCTTCCCCCACACATCATATACCACAAGAACCATCTCTTAATATTAAGGAGGAATCCCTCTCATGTGATGTTGAAACTTTCTCAGATAGCGATGCCTACTCACCCATTGACCATGTACAGTATTCACCTTCTGGTAATAAAGAGGACTATGCCTTGTGTGAATATGCTTGTATTCCGGCAAGCAAACCACAAACTGTGACTAAACCCCAAGAGTGTTCTGAATGTCACATGTGTTTTACAAGTATGATAGGATTTTTAGAACATCAGTTAATTCACACAAAGGAAAAATCCTATATTTGCCCAGAATGCAAGAAATCTTTTGCCAATGATTCAGAATTTCTTTTACATTTGAGGTTTCACCAAAGAGACAAGAAGTTTGCATGTGCTGAATGTGGGAAGAGTTTCAAGAGAAGGACACATCTTTCCATGCATGAGAAGATCCACACAGGAGAGAAACCATACTCGTGCAAAGAATGTGGCAAATGTTTTATTCGACACTCTTATTTCATCATCCACCAAAGAATCCACACTGGAGAGAAGCCATATTCTTGTTCAGAATGTCATAAGTGTTTTACCAGCAAACCAGAACTGGTGAGCCACCAGAGGATTCATACAGGAGAAAAGCCATTTCTGTGCACTGAATGTGGGAAATGCTTTAATAGCAACAAAAGTTTATATCGGCACCGAATGAGTCACACAGGGGAAAGGCCGTTTCCTTGCGCTCAATGTGGGAAAAGTTTCACCAGCAGGAGGAACCTTAATACACACTTAAGAAGCCACACAGGGGAAAAGCCATTCTCTTGTGACCAGTGTGGAAAGTTTTTTACCTGTAAAAGAAATCTCCAGGCTCATCAGAGACTCCACACAGGAGAAAAGCCATTCTGTTGTGCTGCCTGCAGGATGAGGTTTACCAATAAACCACAACTTGTGCGTCATCAACAAGCTCATATACATCATACTACAAGTGTTTTTAAAGAAGAAATTTTTATGACAGAGGTGAATGATCAGTAAGTCAGCACACAACAAGCTTAAAAGTAATACATTGCCCATGGTCATACTGTCTGTTGCCACTTGGATTTGATATGAAGTACAAACTTCATTTTGTTGTCCTAAACTAATTGAAGGTGTTTTACCTCATTGAATGTTACCTTCTGCAAGGCAATGTTGAGTTATAGAAAAAACTGTGCAACAGGTTCATCTGCAGAGATAAAGACTGAGCTTTGCATGGCACTTTAATGTTGATCGACAATAATACTCAGTTTGGGCTCATGCACACGACGGTGATTGGCCTGGGAAACGCAGTCTGTGTGTCTGCCGGATCTCCCGGGCCTACTATGGCTCCCCTGAACTGAACTGATTGCATCATAAAACACTAAGATACAGTCAGTTCAGTGCAGGGGAGCCGCAGTCGGCCTGGGAGATCTGGCAGACACACAGACCGCACTTCCCAGGCCAATCACAGTCATGTGCATGAGCCATTAAAAACAGAAAAAGTCATTCTACAGTAACTCTGTCAGTTGTGTAAATTTACATTGAAAACACCACTGCCTGTAGTTTTCACAACATTAAATCAAATGTGTTTTTATTAAAGGCGTTTCCAGCCGTTTACATTCTTTATAAATGGCTTCCTATGGTAAAAAATAATACCTTACCGATCCTCCATTGCTTCTGTTCTTTTGCCGTATGGCACTTGGTGGCCTCTGGTTATCTCAGCATGCAGAAATGGCTGTTTAGCTCATTGCTGGCTGAGGTTGGTGACTGTAAAGGGGGAATATTAATCACCAATATTTATGCAAATATCGATAATTAATATTCATAAATAGGAGGAGCCGTCTATTGATAACTCCGCCTATTTATGCCTTTAAATAACAACAACAATACCTTCGCTATGCTTTACACTAGTCACTTATGCTAACTGCATGCGCCTTACTAACTAACTATCGCCAATAACTACACGTTACACAGATACAAATATAACGGTATTTATTAACAATGCAATACACTAACAATGCAGCACTAAATATACAGTACTCAACTACACTACACGTTCCCAATTCCACCCATAAACTAACTATACGATACACACATTCAATATTAACAGCCCACCCACCTAGTACTATATACTATCCCTATGGGGGAGACGAAGGTTGACAGTGGTCTTACAAGGGTGTAAGCCAACCACAAAGCATAAATATACCGCGGGAGGTGATGAGAGTAAATCAGGGATCAGGGCAACAAGGGGCGTAAAGGGTTACCAGGGGTGTAGGATTATCAGGGGTAATAGGTAGGGACCAGAGGTATGTAGGGTAGGGTTACCAGGGGTATATAGGGTAGGGTTACCAGGGGTATATAGGGTAGGGTTACCAGGGGTGTGTATATCAGGGGAGCAGGGGATAGGGTTACCAGGGGATATATAGTGAGGGTTACCAGGGGATAGCAGGAGGGTATATAGTGAGGGTTACCAGGGGATAGCAGGAGGGTATATAGGGTTACCAGGGGATAGCAGGAGGGTATATAGGGTTACCAGGGGATAGCAGGAGGGTACCAGGGGATAGCGGGAGGGTATATAGGGTTACCAGGGGATAGCAGGGGGGTATATCTCAAGAGAGAGATATAGCAGGGGATCCAGATACTTAGGGTTTAATGCTCGTTCATCTAGGGGTTGCTCGTTCGTCCAGGGGGTCTCCTTCGGTCTGGGTGGGCGGCCAGCTCTCTCCTCCTTAGTGCAGGGCCTGCCGGACTTATATGTCCGGCCGCCCGCACTGCCGTACCACCCACACAGCGGTGTGCGAGCGCGCACCACCGTGAAGGACACGTGGGCTGGCGCGGTGAGATGACGTCACCGCGCCTGCACGCGCGCCGCAGGGCCGCGTGCACTTGCTGACAGGCGGGAGATCCTTTGATCTCCCGCCTGTAGCTCTCAGCATTCCGGACATCGCAATGGTAATTGCGATGCCAGAATGCACATAATAGAGTGAGCGGAGGTATCTCCTCTCTCTCTATTATGCTTAATTATCTCCAGCAGGGCCGCAGATAATTAGAACAAAATCCTTTTGAGTTCACCAGAATGACCGGACCTTGTCCGGTCATTCTGGCGCCTTCACCCAGATTACATCAATGTAAATGCTTGGGGCACATTTACATTGATGCATCTGTGTCCATGTGGGGGGGGGGGGGATTTATATGGTAGGGGGATATATATGATCATTATAGGATACAGGGGGCATTATAGGATACAGGGGGCATTATAGGATACAGGGGCATTATAGACATATATCTATTAAAGGGGGCACATACATATATGAATTCCCACAGGGGCATGAATGAGCCCCTGGGGAATATCAGGCAGATGGGCGCAGGTGCTGGGCACATCTGCGCACATCGCCCTCTGAGTGGATTATGCACCGCTAATATATACATATATATATATGCATGCCCAGTAGGCACGCATATATATTTATGCATACCTGCCACCCTTCCTCAACAGTGACCATTGGGGGAACCTTGTAGCATTGTAACAATAGGGACTGGTAAGGTGATATTGGCTGATTTTATTATTTTACAAAATCGAGAACTTAACAAAAAAAGAATGATCTGACAGTGTCATTAACCGATGCTTAGGTAATTCCTATTTTAATTTTAATTTATGGCCTCATCTGAAATTGTTGCATTTTTGCTTTAAGGTGTAACTCCAGTCAAAGAAAAAACTTAAAAAGAACATCCTTGGTGAATCTGCAGCTTCTTAACCCTTGAAAATATAAGAATTCATAGTATGGATTTGTCTCACTTTTAGATGGAATCTGCTAGATCTTAGAGCAAAATTACAATAACCATCAGAGGTATCACAATGCTGATTGAAACATTTTTCTTAACTTAAAGGGGTTGTGCAGGTCATATCTAGATGACCTTTCGTCAGGATAGGTCATCAATATTGGATCTGCGGGGGTTTGAAGTTTTGGCGGTGCAGTTTAACAACAAGTACTCGCTCCATTCAAATAACTTGTAATTGCCATATTTTGCACCCTGGCCATAAGACGCACCTAGGTTTTGGAGAAAGAAAATAGCAAAAACATATTTTTCATCAGACCTCAGCTCAGAGCCCCATTGAGACTCCCAATGTTAGGCTACTTTCACACTTGCGTTCGGAGCGGATCCGTCTGGTATCTGCACAGACGGATCCGCTCCTATAATGCAAACAATGGTATCCGTTCAGAACGCATCCGTCTGCATAACTGTTTTTTCAGATCGGAGTTTTCACATAGTGAAAACTCAGATCCGACAGTATATTCTAACACAGAGGCGTTCCCATGGTGATGGGGCACCTGAGGGGTTAATTGTGCGTATCATAGCCCCCTGTAAGAGATCAGGTGCTGCCAGGCAGCAGGTGCCAGACCCCCCTCCCTCCCCAGTTTTAAATTAATTGGTGGCCAGTGCGGCCCCCCCTCCCTCTTCAGTATTATATTCATTGGTGGCCAGTGCGGCCCTCCTCCCTCCCTCCCTAGTATTATATTCATTGGTGGCCAGTGCGGCCCCCCTCTCTCCCTCCCCAGTATTATATTGGTGGCCAGTGCGGCCCCCCTCCATCCCCAGTATTATATTCATTGGTGGCCAGTGCGGCCTCCCCTCTCCCCCCCCCCTAATTAAAATCACCCCCCCATCATTGGTGGAAGCGGAGAGTTCCGATCGGAGTCCTAGTTTAATCGCTGGGGCTCCGATCGGTTACCATGGCAGCCAAGACGCTACTGCAGTCCTGGCTGCCATGGTTACTTAGCAATTTTAGAAGCATTATACTTACCTGCGCTGTCTGTGTCCGGCCGGGCGCTCCTCCTACTGGTAAGTGAAAGGTCTGTGCGGCGCATTGCTTATAGCACAGACCTTTCACTTACCAGTAGGAGGAGCGCCCGGCCGGTCACAGACAGCGCAGGTAAGTATAATGCTTCTAAAATTGCTAAGTAACCATGGCAGCCAGGACTGCAGTAGCGTCTTGGCTGCCATGGTAACCAATCGGAGCCCCAGCGATTAAACTGGGACTCCGATCTGAACTCTCCGCTGCCACCAATGATGGGGGGGTGATTTTAATTAGGGGGGGGAGAGGGGAGGCCGCACTGGCCACCAATGAATATACTGGGGAGGGAGGGGGCCGCACTGGCCACCAATGAATATAATACTGGGGAGGGAGGGGGGCCGCACTGGCCACCAATGAATATAATACTGGGGAGGGAGGGGGGCCGCACCTGAGGGGTTAATTGTGCGGATCACAGCCCCCTGTAAGAGATCGGGTGCTGCCAGGCAGCAGGGGGCCGCTATGTCCACAGTTCTTAGTATATTATAACTTGAAGCGTCCCCATCACTATGAGAACGCCTCTGTGTTAGAATATACTGTCGGATCTGAGTTTCACGATCTAACTCAAATCCGATGGTATATTCTAACATAGAGGCGTTCCCATGGTGATGGGGACGCTTCAAGTTAAAATATACCATCGTATTGGAGAAAACTCCGATCCGATGGTATATTAATAGGGACTCCTGACTTTACATTGAAAGTCAATGGGGGACGGATCCGTTTGCAATTGCACCATATTGTGTCAACGTCAAACGGATCCGTCCCCATTGACTTGCATTGTAAGTAAGGACGGATCCATTTGGCTCCGCACGGCCAGGCGGACACCAAAACACTGCAAGCTGCGTTCGGGTGTTCGCCTCCTGAGCGGAATGGAGGCGGAACGGAGCCAAACTGATGCATTCTGAACGGATCCTTAGGGCTCTTTCACACTTGCGTTCTTGTCTTCCGGCATAGAGTTCCGTCGTCGGGGCTCTATGCCGGAAGAATCCTGATCAGGATTATCCTAATGCATTCTGAATGGAGAGAAATCCGTTCAGGATGCATCAGGATGTCTTCAGTTCCGGAACGGAACGTTTTTTGGCCGGAGAAAATACCGCAGCATGCTGCGCTTTTTGCTCCGGCCAAAAATCCGGAACACTTGCCGCAAGGCCGGATCCGGAATTAATGCCCATTGAAAGGCATTGATCCGGATCCGGCCTTAAGCTAAACGTCGTTTCGGCGCATTGCCGGAGCCGACATTTAGCTTTTTCAGAGTGGTTACCATGGCTGCCAAGACGCTAAAGTCCTGGCAGCCATGGTAAAATGTAGTGGGGAGCGGGGGAGCAGTATACTTACCGTCCGTGCGGCTCCCCGGGCGCTCCAGAGTGACGTCAGGGCGCCCCAAGCGCATGGATGACGTGATCGCATGGATCACGTCATCCATGTGCATGGGGCGCTCTGACGTCATTCTGGAGCGCCCCGGGAGCCGCACGGACTGTAAGTATACCGCTCCCCCGCTCCTACTATGGCAACCAGGACTTTAATAGCGTCCTGGGTGCCATAGTAACACTGAACGCATTTGGAAGACGGTTCCGTCTTCAAATGCTTTCAGTACACTTGCGTTTTTCCGGATCCGGCGTGTAATTCCGGCAAGTGGAGTACACGCCGGATCCGGACAACGCAAGTGTGAAAGAGGCCTTATCCATTCAGAATGCATTGGGGCTGTATGGATCCGTTTGGGGCCGCTTGTGAGAGCCTTCAAACGGAACTCACAAGCGGAACCCCGAACGCAAGTGTGAAAGTAGCCTTAATCAGACATCAGAACAGACCCCCAATATTAATAAGACCTCCAATCAGACCTGAGATCAGACCCCCAATGTTTGTAAGACCCCTATTTAGACCTCAGATCAGACCCCCAGTGTTTCTAAAACCCCAATTAGACCCCCATGTTAATAAGTCCCCCGTGTTAATCAGATCTCAGATCAGAGAAAAGAAAGCTCACCTCTCCTGCTCTGGACACCGCCGCTGCTGCACCTGAGATCCAGGTCCTGCTGCGCTGTGAACAAATGTCACACAGCATGAGACCACAGACCGGGCCAACGTCCTCATGCTCTTAAGAACAGGGTCCCCGAAGTGTACAGAGAGCAGCCTTGCATGTGTGGCCACTCTCCGTTCACCGCTATCGGTGTTATTTGCGTGGTGGTAAAGACCATCACTGGCAGGCGCCATGTGTGGTGGGGGATTAAAGAACTGCTGGAGGCAGGGACATTAGGGGGCAGATAGTCTGATCAGGCAGTGAGGAGCAGGACAAAAAGGGAAGAGGCTTTCCAACTGTGTCTATCAGAGCCAAACCCCTTCATGTGATGAGGTCTAATTAGATGTCTCAACACGGGAGAGTGAAAACTGTTTCCTCCTGTGTCGAGGACTTCCTGTCTCAGGGAAAACTTGCACAGAAGAGGGGGAAGCAGCAAAATTTAAAGGTAAATTAGTGAAATTTATGTTATATATGGGGAATAAGTTGCTATTGCAGCATAATTTTAGACATAATTAACCCCTTAAGGACTCAGCCCTATTGCACCTTAAAGGGCTTCTGTCACCCCACTAAACAGTTTTTTTTTTTTTGTTTTTTTTTTGTTACATATAATCCCTATACTGCGATTTATGCATACATACTGTAATTAATAATTTTGGTTCAGCAGATTATGTTAAAAAAACACTTTTAAAATATGCAAATTACCTTGCTACCAGCAAGTAGGGCGGATACTTGCTGGTAGCAGCCGCATCCTCCTATCCTAAAGACGCCCCCTCCACATGTTGATTGACAGGGCCAGCGAACGGGATCTTTCTCTGCTGGCCCTGTTTGCATTCAAAATCTGGCGCCTGCGCCGTACCTGTCTTCAGTCGGTGCAGGCGCACTGAGAGGCAGCCGCTCCTTCCTCAATGCGCCTCAATGCGCCTGCGCCGGGTGTAGATGTGACGTCATCGGCGCAGGCACATTGAGGATGGAGCGGCCTGCGCCGACTGAAGACAGGTACGGCGCAGGCCGTTTAGTGGGGTGACAGAAGCCCTTTAAGGATTTGGCCATTTTTTGCAAATCTGACCAGTGTCAATTTAAGTGCTCATAACTTTAAAACGCTTTGACTTACCCAGGCCGTTCTGAGATTGTTTTTTCGTCACATATTGTACTTCATGACACTGCTAAAATTGGGTCAAATTTACCAAAATTTCAAAGTTTCAGTTTCTCTACTTCTATAATACATAGTAATACCCCCAAAAATTGTGATGACTTTACATTCCCCATATGTCTACTTCATGTTTGTAGCATTTTGAGAATGATATTTTATTTTTTGGGGATGTTACATAGCTTTGAAGTTTAGAAGCAAATTTTGAAATTTTTCTGAAATTTTCCAAATCCCACTTTTTATGGACCAGTTCAGGTTTGAAGTCACTTTGTGAGGCTTACCTAATAGAAACCATCCAAAAATGACCCCATTCTAGAAACTACACCCCTCAAGGTATTCAAAACTGTTTTTACAAACTTTGTTAACCCTTTAGGTCTTCCACAAGACTTCATGGCACATGGACATAAAATGTAAGAATTGTGATTTCTTTGGAAAATTTTCCAATATCATCAATTTTTTCCAGGAAGAAAAATAAGGGTTAACTGCCAAACAAAACTCAATATGGGTTGCCCTGATTCTGTAGTTTGCAGAAACACCCCATATGTGGTTGTAAACTACTGTTTGGCCAAACGGGAGGACATAGAAGGAGGGGAACACCATATGGGTTTTGCAAGGCAGATTTTGCAGGACTGGTTTTGTTTATACCATGTCCCATTTGAAGCCCCCCGTTGCACCCCTAGAATAGAAATTTCAAAAAAGTGACTCCATCTAAGAAAGTACATCCCTCAAGGTATTCAAAACTGAGTTTACAAACTTTGTTAACCCTTTAGGTGTTCCACAAGAGTTAATGGCAGATGGAGAAACAATTTAAAAATTTCTATTTTTTTGAAACTTTTCCATTTTAACCCATTTTTTCCAGTAATAAAGTAAGGGTTAACTGCCAAACAAAACTCAATATGGGTTGCCCTGATTCTGTAGTTGGCAAAAACACCCCATATGTGGTCGTAAACTACTGTTTGGCCAAACGGGAGGACATAGAAAGAGGGGAACGCCATATGGGTTTTGCAAGGCAGATTTTGCAGGACTGGTTTTGTTTATACCATGTCCCATTTCAAGCCCCCCCTTGCACCCCTAGAATAGAAATTCCAAAAAAGTGACTCCATCTAAGAAAGTACACCCCTCAAGGTATTCAAAACTGGGTTTACAAACTTTGTTAACCCTTTAGATGTTCCACAAGAGTTAATGGCAGATGGAGAAACAATTTAGAAATTTCTATTTGTTGGAAAATTTTCCATTTCAACCCTTACTTTATTACTGGGAAAAAATGGGTTAACAGCCAAACAAAACTCAAAATGGGTTGCCCTGATTCTGTAGTTTGCGGAAATACCCCATATGTGGTCGTAAACTACTATTTGGCTAAACGGCAGGACATAGAAGAAGGGGAACGCCATATGGTTTTTGGAAGGCAGATTTTGCTGGACTGGTTTATTTACACCATGTACCCTTTCAAGCCCCCTGATGCACCCCTAGAGTAGAAACTCCATAAAAGTGACCCCATCTAGGAAACTACGGGATACGGTGGTTGTTGTTTTGGGACTATTTTTAGGGTAAATAATATGATTTTTGGTTGCTCTTTATTACATTTTTTTGAGGCAAGGTAACAAAAAAATGTAATTCTAAAATTGTTTCTACATTCGCTATTTAGTTTTGTGGAACACCTAAAGGGTTAACAAAGTTTGTAAAGTAACTTTTGAATATCTTGAGGGGTGTAGTTTCTTAGATGGGATCACTTTTTTGGAGTTTCTAGTCTATGCTACATCAGGGGGGGCTTCTAATGGGACATGGTATAAATAAACCAGTCCATCAAAATCTGCCTTCCAGAAACCATATGGAGTTCCCTTCGTTCTATGCCCTGCCGCGTGGCTATATAGCCATTTACGACCACATATGGGATGTTTCTGCAAACTACAGAATCAGGGCAATAAATATTTAGTTTTGTTTGGCTGTTAACCCTTGCTTTATTACCGTAAAAAAGGATTCAAATGGAAATTTTGCCCAAAAATGGGTGTTTTGGCACTGTTTTTATTTTATATTTTTAACACTGTTCATCCGAGGGGTTTGGTCAAATGTTATTTTCATAGGGCTGTATCCATTTAGCAGCTAGGGTTTTGCGTGCCTGATATAAGATTCTATTGATTCCGATTGTAACATTTGGTGCCAAGTTATCCGAATCTAACATACCAAGCAAGCAAAACCTAGGATCCAGTTTATAATTAGTGCTATAAATTTTGTTTAATAAATTGATTATATCTGTCCAATAGCCTTGTAGCGCACTGCAATTCCACAGCATATGGAGCAATCTGGCCCCTTCTTCCCCACATTTCGGACACTTGGAGTCAGATCTATATCCCACCTTCCATAAGAAGATTGGAGTTCTATATACCCTGTGTATCATATAGAGTTGAGACAGTCTAGCCGAATAAAGCATTTTTAAAAACAAAAATTTGGTTTTTGTATCTCCATTTTCTGAACGCCCTATTTTAGGTCATGTGACTTTTTAATAGAGCAGATCGTTACGGATGTGGCAATACCTAATATGTGTACCTTTTCTTATTTATTTAAGTTTTACACAAGTTGGTAAGGCTGATTAGTCAGCCTGCATTTGTGGGAGGGGCGGAGGCTCTTAATATACGAGCCACAGCCTCACTCACAGGCGTGTGTTATCAGGTGCACAGCTGCCGCTGGGTGTCATTAGCAAACTAGCTTCTCTGGTGGTAGGATTCTTTCTTTGCAGCATGGAGCCAGAATAGAGCTTGTTATTTTGCTCTCTGCTACCGTAGTATGCACGCGCCATACTATGTAAGTAAGTTGGGCCGGGGCCGTCTCTCCTGGCTGGTTGGATCCGACTTTGCTAGCAAACGGGAGGCTTCGCCTCAGAATCTGCTACCTCAGGTTTGCTCGTTGGGGCTAAATACTTCTATTTCTTTTCAACTTTGTTGGTAATAGGAGTTAGTTCCTATAAATCTTACAAGTTTTACTTCGCTTGTTTATCTCATATGAAAAGTTACTTCAGCCGGTTTGCCGTAAAGGAAGAGTTACCCGGGCGGCACGTGACGTCATGTTTGGAGATCGGACGCAGCGTTTATTGTTTAGGCCTCTTGCTGTAGCTGTTCCTTGCCACGTGTCTCCCCCTCCCCCCGCTACCACCATCCTTAGACTTCACGTATTTCACTGCTCCATGTACTTAAAAACCCTGCTGCACTTTTATGCTCTGCTGTTATCCTGAGCGGCATTTACACTTTCGGCTTTTATTTCATGTCTTATGCTTCATCTGCACGTCTTTACTGTCCAGCACTTTCCTACTCTTGGTTCGTATTCACTCAGATTGGTCTCACATTCAAGCTGCGGTCACCTGTTGGCTGTTACATCTCATTCCGTACCCAGCCGACAGCCGGATCCGTATTACACGCCTGTTATTACATGTTCTGTACTCGGCTTACAGCTGCTACTGTTAGTCCATTTTTATTCTCGGGATGCACCACCCTGGTGTTCACACCTTGCTCCACTTACAACCAGAGCTGCGTTCATGCGTTGACTGATATACCATGTTTGCTCTGCTCACTGTGAGAGCTGTATTTACACGTCCGCTGTCACAACATGTTCATACTAGGCTTGTTTCATAGCTGCATTCACTTTCACTGTTACATCATGTTTATGCTCCACTCACATTTAGAGCTTCTGTTCTACCAATTTCATTCTCAGCCACACCCAGAGGTGCATTCACACTACGCTGTCAAATCATTTTTTGCACTCCACCCTCGACCAGAGTTGCATTCATCCGTCTATCAATATATCAGGTTTACTCTACTTGCACCCAGAGCTGCGTTCACACTTCCTATGCTACTACAGGTTCTTTCCATGTCTGCTGTCACATCAAGTTAATATTCCGTTCACATCCAAAGCTGCGTCTGCATGTCTGCTTTTACATCTTGTCCTATACTCCATTCCCATACTCAGAGCTGCGCCCATACCATGTTTTTAGGTACCAATCACATCCAAAGCCCCATTTGTTGTTACATCATGTGTTGTACTCTGCTTCCATTCAAAGCTGCATTCTCCTGTTCATTGCTACGTCATGGTTTTCCTCAATAATCTCACCGGGGCAGTCTGCACCCACCGCTCTGGTACCTCTCTCCCGACAAACATAACGGCGTTCTTTTCAGGCTTACATTCCTTTCCTCGTTGGTCTGTTACATTCAATAGGCCTACTTTTCTGTTCACCTCAGGGAGTAATTATTATTATTATTTTTTTTGGTCTTCTTTAATCCTGGTTCATATTCACTCAGACTGGTCTCCTTTTAAAAAAAAAAAAAAAGTTATTTTTTCTATCTTTCACTACCGCAGTCCGAGTCGTCCGCCGCTTGTGCACCGCCTGTACGCGTCTCCAGGACTGGTAAGCTCCTTCCCTCAGTCCATCCCCTCCACAGGGCTCCTCCGATCAGCGCTCATGTGTTTCCCTGCTTACGGTCGCGAGGTCGGCGTGCGTTCCAGCGTGGAACGCATGTTGAGAAGCACTGCCGGACTTGTGTGTTTTGAATTACAGGTGGTGTCCTGGTTAGTACTGTCATTGCTGCCCAAACTTACCGGTGCTCGCTCCTCCTGTTTCCTCTATGCTTCCTACAGCGGCATTTTGCAGATCAGGTTCACACACACTGACATCGCTCTTGATAGTGGCTTGCAGTCAAACCAGCTCCTCTATTCCTTGTTGTGGTTGCTAGGAGCTGGTCATACAGTGCAAAATCCTCACGTTGGAGCGCATGCTGGGCTGTGTTTTATATGAATACGACTCACCTGGGTTGGAAATACACAGCTTCAGCCTAGACACTATGCACAGTCACTGCACGCTGACCATTTGCCTGCCGTAATCTGTACTGATATGTAGTGGTAGCAGGGCCGTTCCGTATGTGTATGTTCATTTATTCATATGCTATGTTTTTTCCTGTTTCCCACTGCATCGCCCAGGCTCATACCTACCTCTGTCTCCTGGATCGCTCAGGCTCATACCTACCTCTGTCTCCTGGATCGCCCAGGCTCATACCTACCTCTGTCTCCTGGTTCGCCCAGGCTCATACCTACCTCTGTCTCCTGGATCGCCCAGGCTCATACCTACCTCTGTCTCCTGGATCGCCCAGGCTCATACCTACCTCTGTCTCCTGGATCGCCCAGGCTCATACCTACCTCTGTCTCCTGGTTCGCCCAGGCTCATACCTACCTCTGTCTCCTGGTTCGCCCAGGCTCATACCTACCTCTGTCTCCTGGTTCGCCCAGGCTCATACCTACCTCTGTCTCCTGGTTCGCCCAGGCTCATACCTACCTCTGTCTCCTGGTTCGCCCAGGCTCATACCTACCTCTGTCTCCTGGTTCGCCCAGGCTCATACCTACCTCTGTCTCCTGGATCGCCCAGGCTCATATCTTCCTCTGTCTCCTGGATCGCCCAGGCTCATACCTACCTCTGTCTCCTGGTTCGCCCAGGCTCATACCTACCTCTGTCTCCTGGATCACCCAGGCTGTCATCTCCTCAGTTATTCCTCCTTCTGACTCGACTAGATTTTGTTCTCCTTGGAACGGGTACGTTCGGTTTATTTTTTATGTATCATTACCCCGGGTCCGTCCAGGCCCTGTTCTTCCTTCTCTGCCTGGTACGTTCAGGTCTGGTCTCCCTGCATGTCTACTATTCCGGGTTTTTTCCAGGGTCTCCCGCTGTCGGCGGATCCGTCCAGGCTTAGCCTCCTATCCATTACGATACTTCCCCATGATTCGCACAGGCCCACCTACTCTTTCACACTCGTCTCACCCATGCCTGTCCCTTCCTGGTTTACTTTTTCCTGGCACTGCCAGGTCGGTCCTTCACCGGGCTATGTGGTGCGGTATGTGGTGCGGTCGTTCCCGTTGTTTCTCTCCCTAGGGTTCTTCAGATATCTCTTGGCCGTAGCCATGACCACAATAATAGCATTTTTGCAACCGAAATAATGATATTTTAGTGTATTCATAGTCTGAGAGCCATAGCTTTTTTTATTTTTTGACCAATTGTTTTAGGTAAGGACTCATTTTTTGTGGGATGAGGTGACGGTTTGATTGGTACTATTTTGGGGGTATATGCCTTTTGATCGCTTGGTGTTGCAATTTTTGTGATGTAAGGTGACGAAAATAGCTCTCTTTTTTTACACAGTTTTAATTTTTTTTTTTTACGGTGTTCATCTGAGGGGTTAGGTCATGTGATATTTTTATAGAGCTAGTTGTTATAGACGTGGCGATACCTAATACATTCAGTCATATTGGGACATCAACACAATTCTAACATTCTTGGCTCTATACATTACCACAATGGATTTGAAATGAAACGAACAAGATGTGCTTTAACTGCCGACTGTCAGCTTTAATTTGAGGGTATTTACATCCAAATCAGGTGAACGGTGTAGGAATTTGCAGTTTGCATATGTGCCTCCCACTTGTTAAGGGACCAAAAGCAATGGGACAATTGGCTTCTCAGCTGTTCCATGGCCAGGTGTGTGTTATTCCCTCATTATCCCAAATACAATGAGCAGATAAAAGGTCCAGAGTTAATTTCAAGTGTGCTATTTGCATTTGGAATCTGTTGCTGTCAACTCTCAAGATGAGATCCAAAGAGCTGTCACTATCAGTGAAGCAAGCCATCATTAGGCTGAAAAAACAAAACAAACCCATCAGAGAGATAGCAAAAACATTAGGCGTGGCCAAAAACAACTGTTTGGAACATTCTTAAAAAGAAGGAACGCACAGGTGAGCTCAGAAACACCAAAAGACCCGGAAGACCACGGAAAACAACTGTGGTGGATGACCGAAGAATTCATTCCCTGGTGAAGAAAACACCCTTCACAACAGTTGGCCAGATCAAGAACACTCTCCAGGAGGTAGGTGTATGTGTGTCAAAGTCAACAATCAAGAGAAGACTTCACCAGAGTGAATACAGAGGGTTCACCACAAGATGTAAACCATTGGTGAGCCTCAAAAACACGAAGGCCAGATTAGAGTTTGCCAAATGGCATCTAAAAAAGCCTTCACAGTTCAGGAACAACATCCTATGAACAGATGAGACCAAGATCATCTTGTACCAGAGTGATGGGAAGAAAAGATTATGGAGAAGGAAAGGAACTGCTCTTGATTCTAAGCATACCACCTCATCAGTGAAGCATGGTGGTGGTAGTGTCATGGCGTGGGCATGTATAGCTGCCAACTGGTTCTCTTGTATTTATTGATGATGTGACTGCTGACAAAAGCAGCAGGATGAATTCTGAAGTGTTTCGGGCAATATTATCTGCTCATATTCAGCCAAATGCTTTAGAACTCATTGGACGGTGCTTTACAGTGCAGATGGACAATGACCCAAAGCATACTGCAAAAGCAACCAAAGAGTTTTTAAAGGGAAAGAAGTGGAATGTTATGCAATAGCCAAGTCAATCACCTGACCTGAATCTGACTGAGCATGCATTTCACTTGCTGAAGACATAACTGAAGGGAAAATGCCCCAAGAACAAGCAGGAACTGAAGACAGTTGCTGTAGAGGCCTGGCAGAGCATCACCAGGGATGAAATCCAGCGTCTGGTGATGTCTATGCGTTCCAGACTTCAGGTGGTAATTGACTGCAAAGGTTTTGCAACCAAGTATTAAAAAGTGAAAGTTTGATTTATGATTATTATTCTGTCCCATTAATTTTGGTAAAAAAAATCACAGCAAAAAATGCACCAAAATGATACGCAACTGACAATACTAGCTAATTCCTCAGGCCGATGTTAAAAGCTGAGAACTTTGCCAATATTTTCCAGTCACGAACATATCGGAGCCCCTCATGGACCACGTCACGGTGTCTCAGCACGCATGGGGTCCTACCACTGTCCGTGGTGTGTAAACAGGGTCTGAATCAGTGCTAGAAATCAACTCCCAGCCAGACTCTCACATGCCTCCATAGTGGTATCACCAATGCACTGTGAGGTGTGTATGTATATATATATATATATATATATATATATTTAATTTCATCCGCACAATGTATTATTTTGTGTAAGATGTCCTTGTGGTGCATGCGGTCCGCCCCGGCATCCTCCATTGTACGCATTTTTTGCTGGGGATTGCCGTTGTTTGCGGACCACATGCAGAGGAATTGCTCACCCGGTTATAGACATGCCACAGTGTCTGGGTTTGGAGCATTTCCACCCGTTCAGGCCACTTTTTCTGTGAGTTTTTTGTCTTTATATGTATGGAATGTGCCACTTTATTTTGTTGGTAACATTCTTTTGCACCTGTTAGCTTCTGTGTCACATGGTCTGTTGTGGGTGCGGCTCACAGCTTTATCCTACCTCACAATGCATTTGTGATACCACTATGGCGGCATGTGAGAGCCTGGCTGTGAGTTAATTGCACTGTTCAGACCCTGTTCACACACCATGGGCAGTTGAGTGGTAGGACCCCATGTGTTAGGCAATTTGGACTCTTTGCCTATGGTGTCCCTGACACCAGACTTTCGGTGGTAAGCTTGAATTAAGTATTTTCTGGCACCAGGAGGGTGAATCAGATTTAACACCAAACATGTGTTTTGTTCCAATTCACTCTGATTTATTAACAGTTGGCAAACACTTAATATAGGGATGTTGAGCTTCCTTGACATCCAATCATATGATAGCATTTGCTTAACCTATAATGTAGTTACACATAAGCTTTGCATTAACATAATAGATGACTCATAGTAACAGCATTAACCAATCAGGTATAGATACATATGGGCTAGTATGCATTAAGCCAGGATGACCATATAAGGTATGACTGTTTAAACTAAGGAATGTAAGGGTCCCTTGAAACTGGACAGGAAGTTTCTCAGATTCCACAAAGGGGGGAACCTTGAAACTGTGCATGAACTAGATGTAATCGTAATACGCATTCTTAAAACAGACAAAATGGAGTTACTTATACCCCTTCAATCCCCTCTTAGAACCTTATATATCTTATACTATATGGTTCTTTCTCTTTTCTCCCTTAGTTTGCTTGTAAGCCTTTAGATATTCCATATACCCTTCAGGAGTATAATCCTCAGGCTTTGTTGAGGTTGTGTTTGCCTCTTCTACCTCTACCGGAGTATAGAGGAATGTTGAGTGTACCCCTCTTTCGGCCACTTTTTGACATATGGCAAGAAGGGAGGGCACACACTGTAGACAACAGCAGAGGCACACTATTGCAGCGACCACGGCGAGTGCCACTCCTAAGACATACCTTATTTGACCAAAGTCAGGTATCCAGCCAAAAAGCCAGTCCCACCATCCTTGGTCAACATCTTGTTTTATATGTTTTATCATCTCTTCTAGTTGGCCTATTTTATCTTTTATTCCACGGGAGTGATCTGCTAAATTGAAACAACACATCACTGCAAACGCTGAGCATCCTATACCATGTTGAAGCAATAAATAGTCAATAGTTTCTTTATTCTGCAAGATAGCCTTTTCATATGATTGTATATCCAGCAGTATATCTTGCAGAATTGCACTAGTGACATTTATCTGTTTTACCATAAAACAGGCAAGTTTTGATATTGTCCTGTGGTTATATATATGGCCAAACCTGGTACCCCTATTCTAGATACCCCTAAACTCATGTATTCTGATCTAGAGAGGAGATTCACATTATAGTCACAATTTTCTGGTAGCTGTAGGGAAGTGTCTCTTGTGTGTCGCGTCTGCATTGCTGGGACTAGTGGTATCATTGCTAATGTCAACCTAGCTATTGTACAGGATCCCTCTGTAATATTGGCTGGTATGTATGTGTAACTAGTATTTCCACAGGCCAATACCCATCCTGTTGGTAGAGGTACGTGTTTGTCTAGGGATGGTACTATTTTTGTAATGTTACATTGCATATTCTTTCATGATAATATCTTTTTACAGCTACTTATATTTCTATTGCAAATATTTGGCTTAGTCTTGTTCTGCATTTTTGCTTGTATGCAGGGAGGCAATAGTTTCTCATCGCAGGAGAACTTGTAACATATTTCTGCTTCTGTAACAAGACCTGTAATTATTCTTATCATGTTACTTTGCAAAGTCTCATGTAGAACAGTTATAAAAAGCATGATAAGGATTTACATATCCATATTTAACATCATGATCCTGCAAATCAGTGTCATTCCATTGGGAACGTAGGAGCCCCGTCCATAAATCTACTGGGGTGGGGACTGCTACCAGACATGTCTCCAAAATGTTAGATTCAGATAAAGTGGTTCGGAGACAGAAATCAGGTACAGCCATAAGTTCTCCTTCGTCTTCCACAGATTGTCTTCCCCCCTGCATTCCGTTTTCAGGTATGTCTGTCTGTTCCCACAGCCGTGGGACAGTGAGTAGGAGACACAAAATTGCAATTATCAAGGCACTGCATCTCAGCCATCTTGAGAAATTTCCCGACTGTGTCATCTCGTTGGGGGTTAAGGCTGTCTGCCTCCGTTAGTACCCGTTCTGTATCTTCTTTGAGGTCAAGGCTGTCTGCCTCCGTTAGTACCCCTGGGCCTCGTTGGAGGTCAGGGCTGTCTGCCCCCATTAGTACCTCCTGTCCTTCTCTCACAAGCTTCACTCGGGTGGCGTGGATCCAAATTGGAGATTGTTCAGTCAGCACAGCTGTTCTGGTTACTGCAACCACGGTAGTAGGTGGGCCATATACAAAATCACCTTGAGCTCTTCCTTTCTTCAGTGTTTCGACCACCACCTCATCCCCCACCCTGTATGGGTGGGTGGGTTCCTGTGGAAAAGAGGGAGACTTACAAGCAACTTTGTCCTCAGTTTTGTTGAGTACCTGTATCAATTTGGTGACATATTCTTCCCTTATTAAATCAAAGTCTCCTCCCTGCACTATCATTGGGCCCAGGGGGTGGGGAAAGGCCTCCCCATGAGTATCTCAATGCTGTTATGTCCTACTCCGTGGAAATGTGCTATTAAGATGGAAGCACTGTGTTGGGGAATGCATAGCTTCCCCTCTTCGCAGACTAATCCTGTCTTAGGATTTTTCTGCAATACTGGATAACACCAGTCTTGCTGTTCCTGTTCAGTGGCATACCTTTGAAGATCAGTAAGCATTTGCGACATTTCAGGGGTTGGAGGTGCCAGACATGGCATCTCCCAATGGTTAGCTGCAAGTACTACCTTCAAGTACTACATTAAGTACAGTGAAGAGATATTGCAGGAGACTGAAGAGATTGAAGAGATACTGCAAGAGATTGGCTTGGAGTTTGCAACTGGCTCATCTGTGTTTTTTTTTGCTGACCATTGCTTGAGAAGAGGTAAGGAATTTGGTCAGGTGTTTGCTATTGTGCGTTTGCTAATGAGCCTAGTTCACTAAGGTGTTACATTTGTTGCTGGGGGAGGAGCTTGTGAAGGAGTGTGTGTATATATAGAAACAGACTCATTAGCTGGCCTAATTCATTAGCTGCAAGTACTACCTTCAAGTACTACATTAAGTACAGTGAAGAGATATTGCAGGAGACTGAAGAGATTGAAGAGATACTGCAAGAGATTAGCTTGGAGTTTGCAACTGGCTCATCTGTGTTTTTTTTGCTGACCATTGCTTGAGAAGAGGTAAGGAATTTGGTCAGGTGTTTGCTATTGTGCGTTTGATAATGAGCCTAGTTCACTAAGGTGTTACATTTGTTGCTGGGGGAGGAGCTTGTGAAGGAGTGTGTGTATATATAGAGACAGACTCATTAGCTGGCCTAATTCATTAGCTGCAAGTACTACCTTCAAGTACTACATTAGGTACAGTGAAGAGATATTACAGGAGATAGTCAGGAGGTAGGCTGGAAGGTGGAAACAATACAAAAAAAGGTAAGATTTGTTTGATTTAAATTTACAATTTTTTTATTTATTTTTTTCCTCTTTAAAATGGCAGACTTGGTTCAGTGCAGGAATTGTTGTGCATTTATTTCATGTTCCACTCTTTGGAGATTCGGATGCTGTCAGATCTGTAGACAGTTCTCCTTACTGCAGCAGGAAATTGCATTTTTGAAATCTGAGATATTTAAATTATCTGTTAAACAAACTCCAGCTAGGACTGCTGCAATGCCACTGCCACAGAGGACCCCCAGAAATGGCAGATTGGTTACTGTAGGTTCTGGAAGACTTAGAGTGGTGGATAGAAGACATGTCCCACAGTCGGTGGTTCTCCATAATTCATTTGCAGCACTCTCAGAATGTAAGGACAACATGGATATGGACTCAAGCACAGAGGGTGAGAAACCATTGACTCCTATGTCTAATGTATGCAAGACTGCAGCCAAGGACAAAAAAGATAAAGTGAAGTCTCAAAGGAAGCAGCTGTTGCTCGGTGATTCAATCATAAGAAGTGTGGAGCTTAAAGAAAATGGTTTTGTGAGATGTCTCCCTGGGGCTACTGCTAGAAGAGATAGAAGACGTATTATTAATATTGTTAAGCAAGCAAAGCAGGAAGGGGACGTGGATGTTCTTGTCCATCTAGGGACAAATGACCTGGCTTGCAATAAAGTGTCAGAGGTGAAAAAATCTTTTATCACACTTGGTAATGACGTACAGGATTTTGCATCCACCATTTCATTTTCTGAAGTTCTGCCTGTGCATAATGTTCAGAATGATAGGCAGAGGCGCATAAAGGAGTTCAACATATGGCTTGGTAAATGGTGTCAAGAGCAAGGATTTGGCTTTGTTTCTCATGATAGCTCTACTTGGAATAGAAAGGAACTGTACAAAAAAGATGGTTTGCATCTTTCTCTCAAAGGAACAAATGTACTTAGTGAACAACTCCAAGAATTTGCGAAAGACTATTTCCATGCAGTAACTCGTGTAGGTGTGCTATATAGACCACCTGGTCAAGTTAAAGAACTAGATGATCTACTAGTTGAAGAAATAGCTAAAATGACAATGAAAGGAGAAGTTATCATTATGGGAGATTTCAATCTTCCAGATATAAACTGGAAAACCAAAATAGCAAGTTCTACCAGGAGTACAGATATTCTAAATTCCCTACTGGGGTTATCTCTACAACAAGTGGTTGAGGAGCCAACCCGGAGGGAGGCCATTTTGGATTTGGTATTCACAAATGGGGATTCGGTATATGATGTCATTGTAGGCGAAACCTTGGGATCTAGTAATCACCAGTCAGTGTGGTTTAATATAAGAACTGTGAAAGAGTCCCACCACACAAAAACAAAAGTTTTAGATTTTAGAAAAACAGACTTTTCAAAAATGAAATTAGTCATAAATGAGTCCTCAGACTGGAACGGATTACATGGAGTCCAGGAGAAATGGGACTACTTAAAAGGTGCATTATTGAAGGCAACAGAAAATTGCATTAGACTTGTCAGTAAAAGCAAAAAAAGGAAGAGACCACTGTGGTACTCAGCAGAAGTGGCCCAAATCATTAAAAATAAAAAGCTAGCATTTTGTAATTATAAAAAAACCCAGAGCAATGAAGATAAGGAAATCTACAAGATTAGGCAGAAAGAGGCCAAGCAAGTTATAAGAACTTCTAAAGCGCAGGCAGAAGAAAAACTAGCTCAGTCTATGAAAAAAGGGGATAAGACATTCTTCAGATATATAAATGAAAAAAGGAAATTAAAACAAGGAATAACTAAATTAAAAACAAAGGACGGAAGGTATGTAGAAGAGAATAAAGGGCTAGCCGACTGCCTTAATGAATACTTCTGTTCAGTTTTTACAAAAGAATAAGGAGAAGGACCTCCACTAGAAAGGATGACTAATAAATCGTTTGATGCATGTGTCTTTACAGAGGAAGATGTTCTAAGTTTGCTGTCTAAAATGAAGACAAATAAGTCACAGGGGCCTGATGAGATACACCCAAAATTATTAAAAGAGCTTAGTGGTGAGCTGGCAAAACCGTTAACAGATTTATTTAACCAATCATTAGTAACAGGAGTCGTCCTGGAAGATTGGAAATTGGCAAATGTCGTGCCCATTCACAAGAAAGGTAGTAGGGAGGAATCTAGCAACTATAGACCAGTGAGTCTGACATCAATAGTAGGCAAATTAATGGAAACCCTATTAAAGGATAGGATTGTGGAACATCTAAAATCCCATGGATTGCAAGATGAAAAACAACATGGGTTTACTTCAGGGAGATCATGTCAAAGAAATCTTATAGATTTTTTTGACTGGGTGACTAAAATAATAGACGGTGGAGGTGCAGTAGACATCGCATATCTAGATTTTAGTTAGGCTTTTGACACTGTCCCACATAGAAGACATCAATAAACTGCAGTCATTGAGCATGGACTCCCATATTGTTGAGTGGATTAGGCAGTGGCTGAGTGACAGACAGCAGAGGGTTGTAGTCAATGGAGAACATTCAAAACAAGGTCATGTTACCAGTGGGGTTCCACAGGGATCTGTACTGGGACCAATTTTGTTTAATATCTTCATAAGTGATATTGCAAAAGGCCTCGATGGTAAGGTTTGTCTTTTTGCTGATGACACAAAGATATGTAACAGGGTTGATGTTCCTGGAGGGAAACGCCAAATGGAAAAGGATTTAGGAAAACTAGAAGAATGGTCAGAACTCTGGCAACTGAAATTTAATGTAGATAAGTGCAAGATAATGCACCTGGGGCGTAAAAACCCAAGGGCAGAATATAGAATATTTGACACAGTCCTGACCTCAGTATCTGAGGAAAGGGATTTAGGAGTAATTATTTCAGAAGACTTAAAGGTGGGAAGACAATGTAATAGGGCAGCACGAAATGCCAGCAGAATGCTTGGATGTATAGGGAGAGGTATAAGCAGTAGAAAGAGTGAAGTGCTTATGCCGCTGTACAGAACACTGGTGAGACCTCACTTGGAGTATTGTGCGCAGTACTGGAGGCCATATCTCCAGAAGGATATAGATACTCTAGAGAGAGTTCAGAGAAGAGCTACTAAACTAGTACATGGATTGCAGGATAAAACTTACCAGGAAAGGTTAAAGGACCTTAATATGTATAGCTTGGAAGAAAGAAGAGACAGAGGGGATATGATAGAAACTTTTAAATACATAAAGGGAATCAACTCGGTAAAGGAGGAGAGCATATTTAAAAGAAGAAAAACTACCACAAGAGGACACCGTTTTAAATTAGAGGGGCAAAGGTTTAAAAGTAATATAAGGAAGTATTATTTTACTGAGAGAGTAGTGGATGCATGGAATAGCCTTCCTGCAGAAGTGGTAGCTGCAAATACAGTGAAGGAGTTTAAGCATGCATGGGATAGGCATAAGGCTATCCTTCATATAAGATAGGGCCAGTGACTATTCATAGGATTCAGATTAATTGGGCAGACTAGATGGGCCAAATGGTTCTTATCTGCCGACACATTCTGTTTCTATGTTTCTATGTTACACGGACCTGTGGGGTTGCATTTGGCCACTCGTTTGGCCACCTTATCTGCCAGCGCATTGCCCTGTGAGACATGATCCTTACCATCTGCTGCCGTGAATCCTCTCCTCTGCCAAATCATACCATGGTTCCACACTACCCCATGTGCGTACTACTACCTACTCTCAGTATAGATGGTGACAGGTCTGTCAGCATGTAGAATACATGCTCTAGTGAGTGCAATGAGCTCAGCTGCCTGCTGTGTTGAGTGTGGATGCCCTTGAGTAGGCCTACAACATCATGAGTGGTGTGCAAAATGGTGTAATGTCACATTGTGAAAGGAGTTACCAACTCTACCATCATAGCACAGGCTGCAAGAGAACACAGACATGCCGGCATCCCTTGAACAGAGGTGGGCATTACCTTTGAGAAAAATACACAAGGACGCAACTTGCCTCCGTTTTCTTGTGTCAGTACACCCGCCATGGTTTTACAATTTTGGCGTGCGAACATGTGGAAGGGCATATTATAGTCAGGGAGGCCCAGCCCTGGACTCGACATGAGTGAACATTTCAGATAATCAAATGCATTGTACATTTCAGAAGACCATTTAATCAAATCTGGATTTTCGCCCAGAGTGGCTTTCCTCCAAACATTGTCATAATAGGAGCAATCAGGAATTCATTGTCTACAGTAGTTTATCATCCCAAGGAAAGATAACAGTTCTTTCTTGGTGTGCGGGGTGACCCGACCCGCAATAGACTGGACTCTTTCTATGCTGATTCTCCTTTCACCTTTTGTGAGGACAAAGCCCAAGTATTCAACCTGCATTTTACACCATTTCATTTTCTTAAGTGCCACTTTGTGGCCACATCCTGACAACCATTGTAACAGTGATAAACCATCCTGAATGCTGGCCTCCGCTGACATGCTACACAGTAACAAATCATCAACATATTGCAACAGCACAGAACCTTGGGAGGGGGGGGGGGTACCATGGTTTTAACCTCGCTTGGAGGACTATGCTGTACACTACAGGTGAATCAGCATATCCCTGGGGCATTCTGCACCAGGTCAGTTAACGTCCCTCAAAGGAAATAGCAAAAAGTAGTCTGGTTATCTTATCAGCTGGGATAGAAAGGAATTCATTTTTCAGATCTATCACACTGAACCAAACAGCATCTGCTGGAATGGCAGATAATAATTGAGTGACATCAGGTACAACAGGGGCTATAGGCACAATGATGTTGTTGATGGCCCTTAAATCCTGTACAAAGCGGGTAGTACCATCTGCCTTTGTCAGTGGATTCACGGGCGTGCTGTAGTGTGAAATCACCTCTTCCAGGATTCCCTTTTGTAGGAATTCTTCTATCATTGTATATGGAATTGATATATCACCCGTAGGCGATATAGGACATGAGCGCTGGCACACAATCAAATTCAACTAGTCCCAAAGAGTTGGCATTAAGTTTGGTGTTGTCGAGATTTAAGTGTATACTGTAATGAGTCAGGATATGTGATCAGTGACTGAAAGTAAGCGGGCGGTGTATGATCACTGGGAGTGGAGCGGTAAGTGAAAGGTAAATGCTGGTATGCACACTATCCTTGGTACCTTGTTTGAAGTTCCTTATGTCGATGTTCTGCTAGCGGTGACGCCACCCTGACGAAGGAGCCCGTTTGGCTCTGAAACGCGTAGGTTACAGTCTCTTGTCCTACGGAGGCCACCATACTCGCACCAGGTGACGTCACCGCTAGTGGTTTCCCGGGTAACGGACCAAGCTCCCTCGCGACGCGCGTGCTTCCGGCCGGGGCCGCGCTGCTGCTGAGAGGAGAGCAAGAAGAACGCCGCAACTCTGAAGGATACCAGCATCCCTACAGAAAGACCAAGACGAACCAAGAAGGATCAACACAGCAGAACATCGACATAAGGAACTTCAAACAAGGTACCAAGGATAGTGTGCATACCAGCATTTACCTTTCACTTACCGCTCCACTCCCAGTGATCATACACCGCCCGCTTACTTTCAGTCACTGATCACATATCCTGACTCATTACAGTATACACTTAAATCTCGACAACACCAAACTTAATGCCAACTCTTTGGGACTAGTTGAATTTGATTGTGTGCCAGCGCTCATGTCCTATATCGCCTACGGGTGATATATCAATTCCATATACACTGCATTAGGGAGAACAATAGCTCCCTTAAAGACATTAAGCAGCAGGATCTCCCCATACAGGTAGATTCACATATATCTATTCAATAGGAGCGCAGGGGGGTCTTTATTCTATTCTTCTATCATTGGTCTAAGTCCATCAAGTTTCTCTTTTGACAGCGGGTATTGTTTCTGATATACTGAGATGACACCTGTTTTCACAGTAGCTTTGTAAGGTGTGCAATCTATGAATCCTGTGTCATATTCATTTGAAGACCATAATGCAGGGTTAATGTTGTTAAGTTCTGGGTGGTCCTGTATGTTTGCAAGAATCAGTGGCACTGGTGTAGAGATTGGAATGAGATCTGAGTGTACTCTTATGCCCTGATTCTTTGCTGATACTTGCAAATCAAGCTTAACCACCTCCGGACCGCCTAACGCAGATTCGCGTTCCGGAGGTGGCAGCCCTGCGCACAGTCACGCATCTACGCGTCATCTCGCGAGACGCGAGATTTCCTGTGAACACGCGCACACAGGCGCGCGCGCTCACAGGAACGGAAGGTAAGAGAGTGGATCTCCAGCCTGCCAGCGGCGATCGTTCGCTGGCAGGCTGGAGATGTGATTTTTTTAACCCCTAACAGGTATATTAGACGCTGTTTTGATAACAGCGTCTAATATACCTGCTACCTGGTCCTCTGGTGGTCCCCTTTGTTTGGATCGACCACCAGAGGACACAAGCAGTTCAGTAATATGTTGAACCAAGCACCACTACACTACACCCCCCCTGTCACTTATTAACCCCTTATTCACCCTTGATCACCCCTGATCACCCCATATAGACTCCCTGATCACCCCCCTGTCATTGATTCCACCCCTGTAAAGCTCCATTCAGACGTCCGCATGATTTTAACGGATCCACTGATAGATGGATCGGATCCGCAAAACGCATACGGACGTCTGAATGGAGCCTTACAGGGGCGTGATCAATGACTGTCGTGATCACCCCATATAGACTCCCTGATCACCCCCCTGTCATTGATTCCACCCCTGTAAAGCTCCATTCAGACGTCCGCATGATTTTTACAGATCCACTGATAGATGGATCGGATCCGCAAAACGCATACGGACGTCTGAATGGAGCCTTACAGGGGCGTGATCAATGACTGTGGTGATCACCCCATATAGACTCCCTGATCACCCCCCTGTCATTGATTACCCCCCTGTCATTGATCACCCCCCTGTAAAGCTCCATTCAGATGTCCGCATGATTTTTACAGATCCACTGATAGATGGATCGGATCCGCAAAACGCATACGGACGTCTGAATGGAGCCTTACAGGGGCGTGATCAATGACTGTGGTGATCACCCCATATAGACTCCCTGATCACCCCCCTGTCATTGATCACCCCCCTGTCATTGATCACCCCTCTGTAAGGCTCCATTCAGACATTTTTTTTGGCCCAAGTTAGCGGAAATTATATTTTTTTCTTACAAAGTCTCATATTCCACTAACTTGTGTCAAAAAATTTAATCTCACATAAACTCACCATACCCCTCACGGAATCCAAATGCGTAAAAATTTTTAGACATTTATATTCCAGACTTCTTCTCACGCTTTAGGGCCCCTAGAATGCCAGGGCAGTATAAATACCCCACATGTGACCCCATTTCGGAAAGAAGACACCCCCAGGTATTCCGTGAGGGGCATATTGAGTCCATGAAAGATTGAAATTTTTGTCCCAAGTTAGCGGAAAGGGAGACTTTGTGAGAAAAAAATAAATAAAATCAATTTCCGCTAACTTGTGCCCAAAAAAATAAATTTCTATGAACTCGCCATGCCCCTCATTGAATACCTTGGGGTGTCTTCTTTCCAAAATGAGGTCACATGTGGGGTATTTATACTGCCCTGGCATTCTAGGGGCCCTAAAGCATGAGAAGAAGTCTGGGATCCAAATGTCTAAAAATGCCCTCATAAAAGGAATGTGGGCCCCTTTGCGCATCTAGGCTGCATAAAAGTGTCACACATGTTGTATCGCCGTACTCAGGAAAAGTTGGGGAATGTGTTTTGGGGTGTCATTTTACATATACCCATGCTGGGTGAGAGAAATATCTTGGCAAAAGACAACTTTTCCCATTTTTTTATACAAAGTTGGCATTTGACCAAGATATTTCTCTCACCCAGCATGGGTATATGTAAAATGACACCGCAAAACACATTCCCCAACTTCTCCCGAGTACGGCGATACCACATGTGTGGCACTTTTTTGCAGCCTAGGTGGGCAAAGGGGCCCACATTCCAAAGAGCACCTTTCGGATTTCACAGGTCATTTACCTACTTACCACACATTAGGGCCCCTGGAAAATGCCAGAGCAGTATAACTACCCCACAAGTGACCCCATTTTGGAAAGAAGACACCCCAAGGTATTCCGTGAGGGGCATGGCAAGTTCCTAGAATTTTTTATTTTTTGTCACAAGTTAGTGGAAAATGATGATTTTTTTTTTTCATCAGCGAATACCTTGGGGTGTCTTCTTTCCAAAATGGGGTCACTTGTGGGGTATTTAGACTGCCCTGGCATTCTAGGGGCCCAAATGTGTGGTAAGGAGTTTGAAATCAAATTCTGTAAAAAATGACCAGTGAAATCCGAAAGGTGCTCTTTGGAATATGGGCCCCTTTGCCCACCTAGGCTGCAAAAAAGTGTCACACATCTGGTATCTCCGTATTCAGGAGAAGTTGGGGAATGTGTTTTGGGGTGTCATTTTACATATACCCATGCTGGGTAAGAGAAATATCTTGGCAAAAGACAACTTTTCCCATTTTTTTTATACAAAGTTGGCATTTGACCAAGATATTTATCTCACCCAGCATGGGTATATGTAAAATGACATCCCAAAACACATTCCCCAACTTCTCCTGAATACGGAGATACCACATGTGTGACACTTTTTTGCAGCCTAGGTGGGCAAAGGGGCCCACATTCCAAAGAGCACCTTTCGGATTTCACCGGCCATTTATTACAGAATTTGATTTCAAACTCCTTACCACACATTTGGGCCCCTAGAATGCCATGGCAGTATAACTACCCCACAAGTGACCCTATTTTGGAAAGAAGAGACCCCAAGGTATTCGCTGATGGGCATAGTGAGTTCATAGAAGTTTTTATTTTTTGTCACAAGTTAGTGGAATATGAGACTTTGTAAGAAAAAAAAAAAAATCATAATTTTCCACTAACTTGTGACAAAAAATAAAAAGTTCTATGAACTCACAATGCCCATCAGCGAATACCTTAGGGTGTCTACTTTCCGAAATGGGGTCATTTGTGGGGTGTTTGTACTGTCTGGGCATTGTAGAACCTCAGGAAACATGACAGGTGCTCAGAAAGTCAGAGCTGCTTCAAAAAGCAGAAATTCACATTTTTGTACCATAGTTTGTAAACGCTATAACTTTTACCCAAACCATTTTTTTTTTACCCAAACATTTTTTTTTTATCAAAGACATGTAGAACAATAAATTTAGAGAAAAATTTATATATGGATCTCGTTTTTTTTGCCAAATTTTACAACTGAAAGTGAAAAATGTCATTTTTTTGCAAAAAAATCGCTAAATTTCGATTAATAACAAAAAAAGTAAAAATGTCAGCAGCAATGAAATACCACCAAATGAAATCTCTATTAGTGAGAAGAAAAGGAGGTAAAATTCATTTGGGTGGTAAGTTGCATGACCGAGCAATAAACGGTGAAAGTAGTGTAGGTCAGAAGTGTAAAAAGTGGCCTGGTCTTTCAGGGTGTTTAAGCCATGGGGGCTGAGGTGGTTAATGAACAAATCTCTCCCTAACAGGCTGACTGGGCAATCTAGTATAATGCTAAATACATGATCTGTGATGTATTCCCTGTCCATGGTCTTGAGTGGTAGCGAGTCAGTTTTGAAAGGTTTTGTCAAAACCCCATTAATTCACATAGAAGGCTCAGACTCTCCTTCCTCCCACTCTGTCATCTAAGTCCACCCCTTTTAGTCGGACTCTGTGGTCCTCCTTCTGTCTGTCATTAGTGTCCCAGCTTCCCATAAGAACAAAGCTCTGATGTTAAGCACAACACTTAACATGTAACACATAACTTCAAACATTGAAACAAACAGATCTGACAATACAGACATCAACACACAAAGGGTCCATAAAAACTTTTCATTGACTTCAATTAAAAAAGCTTGATCAATGCTGTTGGCACCAATAAAAACCAAAAACTTCCAACAAAAATAAAATAAAATTCTCAATGCGCATATTATATGAAAACAAATACCGTACTCCATACGCATTCACATTTTCATGTACTCATTTTCACAAACAGCTCATAACCTCGCCCTTATACATAAAAACTGAATTGCACACACAGCTCTGCTAAAAACATCCCTCAGTCTTCACACATTTTCAACTCCACTACAACTCAAAGCCACACCCATTCACATTCCACTGAATCATGTATCTTCCAAACCAGTCACACAATTTCTTTGTTTCATTCCAAAACTTGCAGCACAGACAAACACAGCTTTCCTGGAAACAGATAGCCACACCACACCCAGAATTGCTAATGGTCTGTCGCTGTTATGCTGCGTTTTCCAATGTCTTCTGGTCTTCACTCTGTGATTAATCAACTCTTATAAGAAGACAATATACATGTTATAATCATACAGTAATTTTATTAAACCCAAATCATCTTATATGCCAGGTGGTCTTAGTTAATGTTGCACACATCGTCACTTACTCTACATGATTCCCTTCCCCCATTTCCTTTGCCTTGCGTCTCTTATCTCAAGAATGTTTCTTTGTTTAAGGCAGGGGAAGTGAATCCGTCCATCACAGGACGTCTGAAATATTCCTCAAACTTTTACAGATACTGCACCAGACAATACTGTGTTTTCTCACACTTAGGTACAATTTTTATTCATTAAATGACCAGGCTATGGGTCTTCCCTATTTCCCTATTTAAACACACATATCATTAGGGTAACAAAACTTAACCAGTTCATTTCTGAACATTTAACACAAGCGCCTTTCTGATTGCAGACACTGAAGCACTTTCTTTCTTGCTAGTGCCATCAATTAACTTCCTGACACTGCTCTGTTTTCTCACTCATTAGAACCCCCCCCCCTCAACATCACAGGAGTTCTGATGTCCACAGTCTGTAAGCTCTAACTTCACAGATTCTTACAGATTTTCATCCCTATTGCCAGCCAGTAGTTATCCCAAAATACATAAATTTGACAATAACAGTGGGATGTGACCGTACACTTACCACCCGGTCAGTATCTCACAAAAAACAGATAATCTTATCACGTCTAAGATACTTATAATATATATATATATATATATATATGAGAGTTAACCCAAGCTTGTAACCTCCTGTTCCCTGAACAGTATTTCTTTTAAGTGCACTTATATCTATCTGTAGTGATATGGGCTCCCAGAGTCTCTTATAATAATCTTAGGCTTCCTGAGCAGTTATCTACTGTGTCCCTGACACAGCGATCTACCGAAGTCTTAAGTAGATGATTCAACTTACTTGGGTCGAGGCGTGGCCAGTGCCCTCGGATCAGACGGAGGACAAAATTGATGTCTCTTCTTACCGGACCCGAGGATGACCCTCTCAATCCCGGACATGAGCCCCCAAATCTGTTAGGCAATTTGGACTCTTTGCCTATGGTGTCCCTGACACCAGACTTTCGGTGGTAAGCTTGAATTAAGTCTTTTCTGGCACCAGGAGGGTGAATCAGATTTAACACCAAACACGTGTCTTGTTCCAATTCACTCTGATTTATTAACAGTTGGCAAACACTTAATATAGGGGGGGGGGGATGTTGAGCTTCCTTGACATCCAATCATATGATAGCATTTGCTTAACCTATAATGTAGTTACACATAAGCTTTGCATTAACATAATAGATGACTCATAGTAACAGCATTAACCAATCAGGTATAGACACATATGGGCTAGTATGCATTAAGCCAGGATGACCATATAAGGTATGACTGTTTAAACTAAGGAATGTAAGGGTCCCTTGAAACTGGACAGGAAGTTTCTCAGATTCCACAAAGGGGGGAACCTTGAAACTGTGCATGAACTAGATGTAATCGTAATACACATTCTTAAAACAGACAAAATTGAGTTACTTATACCCCTTCACCATGCGTGCTGAGAAACCGTGACGTGGTGCATGAGGGGCTCCGATATGTTCCTGACTGGAAGATATTGGCAAAGTTTCAGCTTTTAACATCGGCCTGAGGAATTAGCTAGTATTGTCAGTTGCGTATCATTTTGGTGCATTTTGTGCAGTGATTTTTGTATGTATATATATTTTTTCATCTGCGCAATGTATCATTTTGTGTAAGATGTCCTTGTGGTGCATGCGGTCCGCCCCGGCATCCTCCATGGTACGCATTTTTTGCTGGGGATTGCCGTTGTTTGCGGACCGCATGCGGAGGAATTGCTCACCCGTTTATAGACACGCCACAGTGTCTGGGTTTGGAGCATTTCCAACCGTTTAGGCCACTATTTTCAGTGAGTTTTTTTGCCCATTACTTTTGGTTCCTAAACAAGTGGGAGGCACATATGCAAACTGTTGTAATTCTTACACCGTTCACCTGATTTGAATGTAAATACCCTTAAATTAAAGCTAACAGTCTGACAGTCTTGTTCGTTTCATTTCAAATCCATTGTGGTGGTGTATAGAGCCAAAAATGTTAGAATTGTGTCGATGTCCCAATATTTATGGAGCTGACTGTATGTATGCTTTTCTTTTATTTATTTCACTTTAGCACAATAATAGCAGTTTTGGAGCAAAAAATAATCATATTTTAGTGTCTCCATTGTCTGAGAGTGATAGCTTTTTTTATTTTTTGACCGATTCTCTTAGGTAGGGTCTCATTTTTTGCGGGATGAGGTGACGGTCTGATTGGTACTATTTTTGGGGGCATACTGCTTTTTGATCACTTGCTGTTGCAATTTTTGTGATGTAATGTGACAAAAATGCCTCTCTTTTTTTTACATATTTTTTTTATTTTTATGGTGTTCACCTGGGAGGGTTAGGTCATGTGATATTTTTATAGAGCTGATTGTTACGGACGTAGTGAGATCTAATATGTATATAATTTTTTTTAATGTATTTTGACATATTTATAATTTAGCACAATAATAGCAGTTTTGAAACAAAAAAATTATGTTTTAGTGACTATAGTTTTTTTTGTTTTTTGGGCGATTGTCTTAGGTAGGGGCTCAGTTTTTGCGGGTTGAGGTGACGGTTTTATTGATACCATTTTGTGGGACATACGCCTTTTTGATCGCTTGGTGTCACACTTTTTGTGATGTAAGTTTATTTTTATTTTTAATGGTGTTATTTATCAGACAGGGTGGATCATGTGATATATTTATAGAGCAGGGCATAACGGATGTGGCGATACCTAATATGTGTGGTTTTTCTTTTCATTCAGTTTTTTATTATAAAAAATTATTAATTTTATTAAAAACACTTTTTTTTTACTTTTTTTTCTTTACTTCATTTCTGATGTTCACTTTTGGCGGTCTGATCCCCTCTGCAATGCATTACAATACATCTGTATTGTAATGCACTGCCTGTTCGTGTACTACAGTGAATAGTACACAAACAGGTTGCCTAAGAGACCCAGCCTGAGGCTGGATCTCCTCGGCACCCGTAGAAGGCAGGTCCCAATGCCGTGCAAGGCATTGGGCAGTCTCTGCACGGCATCAGGCTGCCTTCTGACACATTTGGCCCCGCCACAGCAGCGTGGAGACTCGATGCACTCACTCACCTGACACAAACCCCTTCTATGTCGCGGTCAGCGTAGACCGCGGCATAGAAGGGGTTAATCCGCCGGCATCGGCTTTTACAGCGATGCCGGCGGATACAGTAGGGGCCCGGCTACCAGAGACTGCCGGGCCCCTGCAGTGATCGTGCGCGCACCGCTCCGGTGCACGCCCAATCACCATGACGTACTATTACGTCAAATTGCGAGAACGCAGTGGTTTCCATGATATAATAGTACGTCATGAGTCGGGAAGGGGTTAATGTGACCTATAAACTGTACCACTCAATTATAAAACAAACTGAAATCTTTTAGGGATCGAAAAAAACAAAAAAAAAAATAATAATGTGGTTGCATAAGTGGGCACACCCTCTTATAACTGGGGATGTAGCTGTGTTCAGAATTAAGCAATCACATTGAAAATCATGTTAAATAGGAGTCAGCATACACCTGCCATAATTTAAAGTGTCTCTGATTAACCCCAAATAAAGTGCAGCTGCTCTAGTTGGTCTTACCTGAATTGTTCTTAGTCACATCCCACAGCAAAAAGTCATGGTCCACAGAGAGCTTCCAAAGCATCAGAGGGATCTCATTGTTAAAAGGTAACAGTCAGGAGAAGGGTACAAAAGAATGTCCAAGGCATTAGATATACCATGGAACACAGTGAAGACAGTCATCAAGTGAAGAAAATATGGCACAACTGTGACATTACCAAGAACTGGACTTCCCTCCAAAATTTATAAAAAGACGAAAAGAAAACTGGTCCTACCAAGAGGCCTACAGCAACATTAAAGGAGCTGCAGGAATATCTGGTAAGTACTGGCTGAGTGGTACATGTGACAACAATCTCCCGTATTCTTCACATTTCTGGGCTATGGGGTAGAGTGGCAAGACAAAAGGCTTTTTCTTATGAAGAAAAACATCCAAGCCAGGCTACATTTTGCAAAAACACATCTGAAGTCTCCCAAAAGCATGTGGGAAAAGGTGTTATGGTCTGATGAAACCAAGGTTGAACTTTTTGGCCATAATTACAAAAGATATGTTTGGCGCAAAAAACTAAACTGCACATCACCAAAAGAACACCATAACTACAGTGAAGCATGGTGGTGGCAGCATTATGCTTGGGGCTGTTTTTCTTCAGCTGGAACTGGGGCCTTAGTTAAGCTAGAGGGAATTATGAACAGTTCCAAATACCAGTCAATATTGGCACAAAACCTTCTGCTAGAAAGCTGAACATGAAGAGGAACTTCATCTTTCAGCATGACAACGACCCAAAGCGTACATCCAAATCAACAAACACACCACGGACGTGTGAATGCAGCCTTAGGCCTCTTTCACACGACAGTATGGCTTTTTCAGTGTTTTGCGGTCCGTTTTAAACGGATCCGTTGTTCCGTTTTTTGTTTCCGTTGTGTTTCCGTTTCCGTTCCGTTTTTCCCTATGGCATATACAGTATACAGTAATTTCATAGAAAAAATTGGGCTGGGCATAACATTTTCAATAGATGGCTCCGCAAAAAACGGAACGGATACGGAAGACATACGGATGCATTTCCGTATGTGTTCCATTTTTTTTTTGCGGACCCATTGACTTGAATGGAGCCACGGAACGTGATTTGCGGGCAATAATAGGACATGTTCTATCTTTTAACGGAACGGGAAAACGGAAATAGGGAAACGGAATGCATACATTCAGTTATTTTTGCGGAACCATTGAAATGAATGGTTCCATATACGGACCGTATACGGAACGCAAAAAACGGCCCGCAAAACGGTCGTGTGAAAGAGGCCTTAGAGTGTTTTTACAAAGAAGAGTGGGCAAATCTTGCCAATTCAGTCCGGCGGCACGGCAAAATAGCGGCAGGATGGATCCGACAGGGTGAACAGCCTGTCGGATCCTTCCTGCCGCTAGTGTGAAAGTAGCCTTATTAGATCTCCCCTCAGTTGTCTTTTTTCTAAAGTGAATAACCCTAATTTTGATAATTTTTGATCATTTTGATTGCTCCCCTCTGAACCCTCTCCAGCTCTGCTAATGTTCACAGGAGCCCAGAACTGTACACAGTACTCCATGTGTGGTCTGACTAGTAATTTGTAAAGTGGCAGGACTATGTTCTCATCACGGGCATCTATGCCCCTTTTGATGCAACCCATTATCTTATTCGCCTTGGCAGCAGCTGCCTGATACTGGTTTCTACTTGCTGTTTACTAAAATTCCTAGGTCCTTTTCCATGTCAGTGTTACCCAGTATTTTACCATTTAGTATGTACGGGTGACTTTGTCAGTGTTAGGCTACTTTCACACTTGCGGCGGAGTGATCCGGCAAGCAGCATGCAAACGGACAGTATTTGTAGACTGATCCGGATGCGGATCCATCTTACAAATGCATTGCAAGAATGGATCTGTCTCTCCGCATGCCATCCGGAGAAACGGATCCGTTATATATTTTTTCACATTTTTACCGGAAGGACGGATCCGGCATTCCGGTATTTTTAATGCCAGATCCGGCACTAATACATTTTTAATGTAAATTAATGCCGGATCTGGCATTCCGGCAACTGATCCGGAATTTTGGACGGTGAGAATACCGCATGCTGCGGTATTTCCTCAGTCCAAAACGCCGTTCAGTGACTGAACTGAAGACATCCTGATGCAACCTGATGCATCCCTATTATGGAACTCAGTGCCGGAAAAGAAAAACGCTAGTGTGAAAGTACCCTAAAACCTCATCTGCTACTTATCTGCCCAAGCCTCCAGTCTATCCAGATCCCTCTGTAGTACTATACTGTCCTCTTCCGTGTTAATTACTTTACACAGTTTAGGGTCATCTGCAAAAATTTATATTTTACTGTGCAAGCTTTCTACAAGATCATTAATAAACACAGTTGTGTTCAAAATTATTCAACCCCCACTTAAATTGAGTGTTTTGGCCAGTTTGACATTGATTTTGATCATTTCAGTCATCTTGTTTACAATTAAATCAAAGAGGCACTTGTAAGTCAGACAAATATAACATAACATTTATAATGAAATAACCACAAATGTCTTTTCTGTGCTCACATCATTATCAGTTTTATTCAACCCCCAAGTGACATTCAATCTTAGTACTTAGTACAACATCCTTTTCCAGTTATAACAGCTTTTAAACGTGAAGCATAGCTTGACACAAGTGTCTTGCAGCGATCTACGGGTATCTTCGCCCATTCTTCATAGGCAAAAGCCTCCAGTTCAGTCACATTCTTAGGCTTGAGCGCTGCAACTGCTTTCTTTAAGTCCCACCAGAGGTTCTCAATCGGATTTAAGTCTGGTGACTGCGATGGCCACTTCAAAATGTTCCAGCCTTTAATCTGCAACCATGCTCTAGTGGACTTGGAGGTATGCTTGGGATCATTGTCCTGTTGAAAGGTCCAACGTCTCCCAAGCCTCAGGTTTGTGACGGACTGCATCACATTTTCATCGAATATCTCCTGGTACTGAAGAGAATTCATGGTACCTTGCACACGCTGAAGCTTCCCTGTACCTGTAGAAGCAAAACAGCCCCAAAGCATGATTGACCCCCCACCATGCTTCACAGTAGGCAAGGTGTTCTTTTCTTCATAGGCCTTGTTCTTCCTCCTCCAAACATAGCGTTGATCCATGGGCCCAAACAATTCTAATTTAGTTTCATCAGTCCACAGAACACTATCCCAAAACTTTTGTGGTTTGTCCACATGACTTTTGGCATACTGCAGTCGACTCTTCTTATTCTTTGGAGACAGCAAGGGGGTGCGCCTGGGAGTTCTGGCATGGAGGCCTTCATTACGCAGTGTGCGCCTTATTGTCTGAGCTGAAACTTCAGTACCCACATCTGACAAATCTTTTTTCCAGTTCCTCAGCAGTCACACGGGGACTTTTCTCCACTTTGCGCTTCAGGTAGCGCACAGCAGTCGAAGTCAGCATCTTCTTTCTGCCACGACCAGGTAGCGTTTCAACAGTGCCCTTTGCCTTGAATTTGCAAATGATGCTTCCTATGGTGTCTCTTGGTATGTTTAACATCTTTGCAATCTTCTTATAGCCATTGCACTTCCTGTGAAGAGAAATCACCTCTTCTCTTGTCTTCCTGGACCATTCTCTTGACTTCACCAGGTTTGTAAACACACCAGTAAATGTCTAGAAGGAGCTGAGTATCACAGTCCTTTTAAATCTGCCTAATTGGTGCTTATTATGCTTGATTGCTGCTCCTTGACATCCACAGGTGTTTTCAATACCTGATCGAAAACACTTGAATGAACCTCTGTTCTTAAGAGTGGTAGTCTTTAAGGGGTTGAATAATTGTGTCAATGAAGAAATCACAAAAAAAACATTTAATACTGTATTACAAAAACAATTGATGTCATTTTAGTTGCATTTGGTTCTTTAAAAAGTCCTTGTAAGATTTCATTCTGAACACAATTACAAATGTACACTAAATTCCCTAAAACCCTTTACAGCATTGGGGGTTGAATAATTTGGAACACAACTGTATATTGAAGAGAATAGGGCCCAATACTGACCCCTGAGGTACCCCACTAGTGACAGTGACCCAATCTGAGTGTGTACCGTTAATAACCACCCTCTGTTTTCTATCACTGAGCCAGTTACTTACCCACATACAGACATTTTCTCCCAGTCCGAGCATTCTCATTTTATATACTAACCTTTTATGTGGTACAGTGTCATATGCTTTGGAAAAATCCAGGTATACGACATCCTAAGATTTGCCGCGGTCAAGTCTAGAACTTACCTCCTCAAAGAAACTAATTAAATTAGTTTGACATGACCGATCCCTCATGAAGCCATGCTGATATGGCGTTATTTGCTTATTTTCATTGAGGTACTCCAAGATAAGATCTCTTAGAAAACTTTCAAACTGTTTACCAACGACAGATGTTAACCTTACCGGCCTATAGTTTCCGGGCTCTGTTTTTCAACCCTTTTTGAATATTGGCACCTTATTGCTATGGGCCAATCCTGTAGAATTAAAGACATGGGAGGAAGTGGGGAACTACTGTTTAAATGGATCGAAGAATAACCAAATATGGATGTAAATGTATATATGTGTCTATATTCATATGAATGTGTGTATACGTGCACACACATGTACAGGTGAGACTCGAAAAATTAGAATATCGTGCAAAGTTAATTTATTTCAGTAATGCAACTTAAAAGGTGAAACTAACTTTTGAGATAGACTCATTACATGCAAAGCGAGATATTTCAAGCCTTTATTTGTTCTAATTTGGATGATTATGGCTTACAGTTTATGAAACTCCAAAGTCACAATTTTGAGGTACCCTTTGCTCAGGAGATATGGATTAATTAGCTGATTAGTGTGACACTATGAGCCTAGAATATTGAACCTTTTCACAAAATTCTAATTTTAAGCTGCATTAATGCAATTCCTTTTAATTTGCATTACTGAAATAAATGGACTTTTGCACGATATACAATTTTTTCGAGTTTTACCTGTACAGTGCCTTGAAAAACTATTCATACACCTTGTATAGAAAAAGACTGCGCTGCAAGAGGAAAATCTTCTCTATGTATAAAGTTCGTTTTTTGAATCTTCAACTAGTAGGATCACATGCCACCTCACGGTCCAACATTAGTGTGCAAACCTGTAGATGATGAGAAAACGCACTATGGTGTAGCAGGTTCCAAGCATCTAACGCTCCATGTGAACAGGTTATACTCACAGGATTCCTGGTAAGTAAAGGCGTGTAGAGATCTCGATGGTATCAAGGTAGAACTCTGCTGAAAGAGAGGACTATAGCGTAGTATGTCACAACACTTGGTCTGCCTGCAAACAGATTATACTCACAGGGCTTCACTTGTCAGGTGCGTATGTAAAATCTATTATAGACTGCTCAGATCCTGGATTACAGCTAACATCGATGTCCAAAACCTCCCAGGGAAAAGGTCGCAAGAGAAGTATGTGCGCACCATAGGTCAGATAAAAACTATTTAATATTGGCAAAAAGTACAACTATAAAACATATAAAAATCTGGAGTATTGCCCGACCCGGGTTTCGCGATGATGCTTCGTCTGGGGCTTGATTGGTAATTGCATACCACTGTGTTTTAAATAGACAGGGAACCTCCCCTGGATCACATCATAGGCTCTTCCAAAAATGCAGGTTAAAACAAATCATACACACAGAGTAAAACTAATACAATAAAAAAAGGACTGGAACCGAACCGGACAGCTAAAGGCGAATATATTAAAATAAGCAATTATTAATGTCACATTCAATATTAAGCCCTTGTGGTTGAATGGTGCCCATACGAAACATCCACTCAACCTCTTTTTTATTTATTATGGCAATAAAATCCCCCCCTCGAATAGGGTTATGTACTAATTCTAAACCAGTAAAAAGGAGACCCTTCGGATTTTTGTCATGGTGAATCTTGAAATGTAACGAAACACTATGGGTCTCAAGACCTTTTTTAATATTACGAATGTGTTCCTGTACCCGAGTCTTAAGGCTCCGTGTAGTCCTGCCCACATATTGGAGGCCACAAGGGCACTCCAAAAGATAGATCACTCCAACATTATTGCAGGAAAATTGCCCCTTGATTTTGAATGTGGTCTCTTTTGTTTTTTTAGATATAATTTGATCTACACACTTTTCTCGTTGTTTCGGGATGCGGTTTTTGCAGGGTAGGCAAAAACCGCACCATGTGAACCTGCCCTTATTAGTACTGGTGCGTTTTTTGTTGGTGGCAAGACTAGCACTACGGACCAATTTGTTGGAGAGATTGTCTGCTCTTTTGAATACTACAGGAGGCCTGACCGGTAAATCTTTACTAAGTACAGGGTCATTCTGAAGAATATGCCAATTTTTTTGGATCATATTTTTTATACAGCCTATTTTACTATTATACTGGGTCAGAAAAGTATACCTGAAATCTTTTTTTGTTGCCTTTTTATCATCATTAATCTGGGGCTTATTCTCAAAACGTTTCTGTTCAATTTCATCTTTACAATGGTCTAAAAAACCTTTTTCATAGCCCTTTTCCAAAAATCTATGTTTGACCATCTGCCCCTGTTCTCTGTAATCATCTAGTTTGGTACAATTTTTTGAAATACGTTGGAATTGGCTTTTGGGTATGTTTTTGAGCCAAGATGGATGATGACAACTTTTAAGTTCAATATATGTATTGACATCTACTGCTTTAAAAAAAGTCTTGGTTTTGAGTCTATCATCCTCTACAAAAATGACCAAATCAAGAAAATCTACAGAGATAGCACTAATATGATGAGTAAATTTAAGGTTAAAACTATTGACATTAATAGCCGCTAGAAAGCTATCTAGACCCTCCCTCTCACCTAACCAGATGAGAAGGCAGTCGTCTATGTACCTTCGCCATACAAAAAGCTGCCCCTTTCCTAAATCTTTTTTAAGGATCTGATCTATATTTTCCCTTTCCCACATCGTCATAAAAAGATTGGCGAGGCTTGGGGCGAACTTCGCCCCCATCGCCACACCAGAATGCTGAAGATAAAAAGTGTCTTTATATAAAAAATAGTTGTGGGTGAGGCAAAAATCTACACATTCCATAATAAAATTCTTTTGATCTGCTCCCATTTCTGGATCATTGTTGAGGGCTTCTCTAACCCCTTTCATCCCCAAAAGGTGGGGAATGCAGGTGTATAGAGACGATACATCAACCGTGGCTAACCACAGGGATCCATGTACTTCACCAATTTCTTCAATGAGGTCGATCACACTAGAGGAGTTTTTTAGGTAAGAGGGGGCCACAGTCACATATTTCTGTAAAAAGGAATCGATGTATTCGGAGACTCTACTGTTCAGGGAATCAATCCCCGACACAATAGGTCTCCCTGGTGGATTAACGGGATCCTTATGGATCTTTGGTAAGAAATAAATAACCGGGGTGACTGGGCACTTCAAAAAGAGGTAGTCATACTCTTTTTTATCTAACACCTCCTTCTCCAAACCTCTTTTTAAAATACTCTCCAGCTGCCCTTTGAACAAAATAAGTGGGTTGTTTTTCAAAACCAAATAGGTGTCTCTGTCCGAAAGCAGTCTATCCATTTCCCTAGAATATTGTTCCACATCCATAATAACAACTCCCCCCCCCTTATCAGCCGGTTTAATCACTATCCTGTCATTTTTTTCCAACTGCTTCAGTGCCTCCTTCTCCCCCCTAGAGAGATTCTGCTTTTTTGGTTTGTAATCCATCTTTTCTAGTTCATTTAGGAGGCTCCTTTTAAAGGCGTCAATGCACTCATTATTTTTGTTTTTGGGGCAAAATTTGGATCTATTGCGAAGGTCCGTATGTAAGACCCCCTTAGTATTCACAATATTGACAGGTGGGGATGGTGTGTTATTCATATAATATTTTGCTATAGTAAGTTTTCTAATATACCTATGGATGTCGAGGAATAGGCTGAATTTGTTGATACCATTGCTGGGTGCATATTTCAACCCTTTTTGTAGGACCAATTTTTCTTCTTTGGACAGTAGATACCCACTCAAGTTGAAAATACCTATTTGTTCCCCTTGCTTTTCTTCCCCCCCGGGATTGGGTTTCCGTCCCCCACCTCTATGACCTCGGTGTAACTTCTTTTTTGGGGCGTTCTTATTGTCTCTTCGAATGTTTGGGGGGGGTCCCTCTGTACCCCCCGCATACCCTGATGGGGAAAATTTTGGCTCAGATCGCTCACAGATGTGTCCGTTATGGCCAAAACTCTGTCTTGATCGGTTCCTGTCCTTGTCTGTTCAATAGCCGTCTGCTGCATACTTTTATTTTCCCTAATAGATTTAAGAGGAATGACAGAATCTGTTTTGATAGTGTTTCCTCCACTGTTCTTCTTAGTGTTTAAAGGACTCCTACAATTGTTCAACCTTAATTGATCCCTAGTGGGATATATAGGGACATACTCAGATCTCATCATATTAGTGCTATCTCTGTAGATTTTCTTGATTTGGTCATTTTTGTAGAGGATGATAGACTCAAAACCAAGACTTTTTTTAAAGCAGTAGATGTCAATACATATATTGAACTTAAAAGTTGTCATCATCCATCTTGGCTCAAAAACATACCCAAAAGCCAATTCCAACGTATTTCAAAAAATTGTACCAAACTAGATGATTACAGAGAACAGGGGCAGATGGTCAAACATAGATTTTTGGAAAAGGGCTATGAAAAAGGTTTTTTAGACCATTGTAAAGATGAAATTGAACAGAAACGTTTTGAGAATAAGCCCCAGATTAATGATGATGAAAAGGCAACAAAAAAAGATTTCAGGTATACTTTTCTGACCCAGTATAATAGTAAAATAGGCTGTATAAAAAATATGATCCAAAAAAATTGGCATATTCTTCAGAATGACCCTGTACTTAGTAAAGATTTACCGGTCAGGCCTCCTGTAGTATTCAAAAGAGCAGACAATCTCTCCAACAAATTGGTCCGTAGTGCTAGTCTTGCCACCAACAAAAAACGCACCAGTACTAATAAGGGCAGGTTCACATGGTGCGGTTTTTGCCTACCCTGCAAAAACCGCATCCCGAAACAACGAGAAAAGTGTGTAGATCAAATTATATCTAAAAAAACAAAAGAGACCACATTCAAAATCAAGGGGCAATTTTCCTGCAATAATGTTGGAGTGATCTATCTTTTGGAGTGCCCTTGTGGCCTCCAATATGTGGGCAGGACTACACGGAGCCTTAAGACTCGGGTACAGGAACACATTCGTAATATTAAAAAAGGTCTTGAGACCCATAGTGTTTCGTTACATTTCAAGATTCACCATGACAAAAATCCGAAGGGTCTCCTTTTTACTGGTTTAGAATTAGTACATAACCCTATTCGAGGGGGGGATTTTATTGCCATAATAAATAAAAAAGAGGTTGAGTGGATGTTTCGTATGGGCACCATTCAACCACAAGGGCTTAATATTGAATGTGACATTAATAATTGCTTATTTTAATATATTCGCCTTTAGCTGTCCGGTTCGGTTCCAGTCCTTTTTTTATTGTATTAGTTTTACTCTGTGTGTATGATTTGTTTTAACCTGCATTTTTGGAAGAGCCTATGATGTGATCCAGGGGAGGTTCCCTGTCTATTTAAAACACAGTGGTATGCAATTACCAATCAAGCCCCAGACGAAGCATCATCGCGAAACCCGGGTCGGGCAATACTCCAGATTTTTATATGTTTTATAGTTGTACTTTTTGCCAATATTAAATAGTTTTTATCTGACCTATGGTGCGCACATACTTCTCTTGCGACCTTTTCCCTGGGAGGTTTTGGACATCGATGTTAGCTGTAATCCAGGATCTGAGCAGTCTATAATAGATTTTACATACGCACCTGACAAGTGAAGCCCTGTGAGTATAATCTGTTTGCAGGCAGACCAAGTGTTGTGACATACTACGCTATAGTCCTCTCTTTCAGCAGAGTTCTACCTTGATACCATCGAGATCTCTACACGCCTTTACTTACCAGGAATCCTGTGAGTATAACCTGTTCACATGGAGCGTTAGATGCTTGGAACCTGCTACACCATAGTGCGTTTTCTCATCATCTACAGGTTTGCACACTAATGTTGGACCGTGAGGTGGCATGTGATCCTACTAGTTGAAGATTCAAAAAACGAACTTTATACATAGAGAAGATTTTCCTCTTGCAGCGCAGTCTTTTTCTATACATTTTCGTCAAGTAATAGACTTTTCCCACATTGTCTTTGGATTTGCAGCGCTAGAGGAGACTAGTATATTTTTCAGAGACTCTATCTTTTTATTGTCTGAATTGTTGTTGTGGGTTGTCTCTGTTTTTATACTATATTATGGATATTTTTGACTTTCGTGCTAATTTGGTATGTGATATTGATGCAGTTTTTCCTAGTGAGGGTGCCATTAATCAAAAAATTGCCTTGGAGAGCCTTTTTTCGGACTTAGAGAGGGATTTTGCTAGGGAGATCAGAACCATGTGGGATGTGGTCTCCTTGGAGAAATTTCTTTCCGAAAAAATGATCCCAGAAGGTTTGAGGTGGCAATTACCATTAAACTCTGAGGTCAAGGAGGACAAAGAGGAGTGGGAACTTGTAATGAATGATTGCAGCTTTAGAGCTATGACGTTCATTATATGTAAAAGAAAACAAAAACTCAAAAAGATTAATGCCAATATTGAGAAATTACAGGCTTTGTTAGCACCTCATAAGGATACTACTGAATATTTAAAACTTTCTAAACTATGCCAAACTAATATTATGAAAGTTGAAGCAGAAGTCAAGACAAAAAAGTGTAAAAAGTTCATAAAGGTCTGTGAGGACTATCAGAAAAATAAGGTATATAAATGGAAATCATCAACTAATGTGGATCACAAGGGATTGATGGATAAGAGTGTGGATATATCTGTTGTACAGGCGATGAATAGAGAACAGGTATCTACAGGTAATATTGGAATAAATTCACAATATCCACTGCAACCTTTTGCTAATAGGGACCCTTACAATGATAGAAGAAGCTTTGAGGAATATCCTGATCTACATCATATTCCTTATGGTTATAGGGACAACCAATATTATATACCCAATGGACGTAGAGAGAATTTTATACCACATTATAATCAGGGTAATAATAATTTTTATAATTATAATAATAAAAGATATAGACAACGTCCATATTATAATATAGAACAACACCAGTCATCGAGATCTGAGTATGTCCCTATATATCCCACTAGGGATCAATTAAGGTTGAACAATTGTAGGAGTCCTTTAAACACTAAGAAGAACAGTGGAGGAAACACTATCAAAACAGATTCTGTCATTCCTCTTAAATCTATTAGGGAAAATAAAAGTATGCAGCAGACGGCTATTGAACAGACAAGGACAGGAACCGATCAAGACAGAGTTTTGGCCATAACGGACACATCTGTGAGCGATCTGAGCCAAAATTTTCCCCATCAGGGTATGCGGGGGGTACAGAGGGACCCCCCCCAAACATTCGAAGAGACAATAAGAACGCCCCAAAAAAGAAGTTACACCGAGGTCATAGAGGTGGGGGACGGAAACCCAATCCCGGGGGGGAAGAAAAGCAAGGGGAACAAATAGGTATTTTCAACTTGAGTGGGTATCTACTGTCCAAAGAAGAAAAATTGGTCCTACAAAAAGGGTTGAAATATGCACCCAGCAATGGTATCAACAAATTCAGCCTATTCCTCGACATCCATAGGTATATTAGAAAACTTAATATAGCAAAATATTATATGAATAACACACCATCCCCACCTGTCAATATTGTGAATACTAAGGGGGTCTTACATACGGACCTTCGCAATAGATCCAAATTTTGCCCCAAAAACAAAAATAATGAGTGCATTGACGCCTTTAAAAGGAGCCTCCTAAATGAACTAGAAAAGATGGATTACAAACCAAAAAAGCAGAATCTCTCTAGGGGGGAGAAGGAGGCACTGAAGCAGTTGGAAAAAAATGACAGGATAGTGATTAAACCGGCTGATAAGGGGGGGGGAGTTGTTATTATGGATGTGGAACAATATTCTAGGGAAATGGATAGACTGCTTTCGGACAGAGACACCTATTTGGTTTTGAAAAACAACCCACTTATTTTGTTCAAAGGGCAGCTGGAGAGTATTTTAAAAAGAGGTTTGGAGAAGGAGGTGTTAGATAAAAAAGAGTATGACTACCTCTTTTTGAAGTGCCCAGTCACCCCGGTTATTTATTTCTTACCAAAGATCCATAAGGATCCCGTTAATCCACCAGGGAGACCTATTGTGTCGGGGATTGATTCCCTGAACAGTAGAGTCTCCGAATACATCGATTCCTTTTTACAGAAATATGTGACTGTGGCCCCCTCTTACCTAAAAAACTCCTCTAGTGTGATCGACCTCATTGAAGAAATTGGTGAAGTACATGGATCCCTGTGGTTAGCCACGGTTGATGTATCGTCTCTATACACCTGCATTCCCCACCTTTTGGGGATGAAAGGGGTTAGAGAAGCCCTCAACAATGATCCAGAAATGGGAGCAGATCAAAAGAATTTTATTATGGAATGTGTAGATTTTTGCCTCACCCACAACTATTTTTTATATAAAGACACTTTTTATCTTCAGCATTCTGGTGTGGCGATGGGGGCGAAGTTCGCCCCAAGCCTCGCCAATCTTTTTATGACGATGTGGGAAAGGGAAAATATAGATCAGATCCTTAAAAAAGATTTAGGAAAGGGGCAGCTTTTTGTATGGCGAAGGTACATAGACGACTGCCTTCTCATCTGGTTAGGTGAGAGGGAGGGTCTAGATAGCTTTCTAGCGGCTATTAATGTCAATAGTTTTAACCTTAAATTTACTCATCATATTAGTGCTATCTCTGTAGATTTTCTTGATTTGGTCATTTTTGTAGAGGATGATAGACTCAAAACCAAGACTTTTTTTAAAGCAGTAGATGTCAATACATATATTGAACTTAAAAGTTGTCATCATCCATCTTGGCTCAAAAACATACCCAAAAGCCAATTCCAACGTATTTCAAAAAATTGTACCAAACTAGATGATTACAGAGAACAGGGGCAGATGGTCAAACATAGATTTTTGGAAAAGGGCTATGAAAAAGGTTTTTTAGACCATTGTAAAGATGAAATTGAACAGAAACGTTTTGAGAATAAGCCCCAGATTAATGATGATAAAAAGGCAACAAAAAAAGATTTCAGGTATACTTTTCTGACCCAGTATAATAGTAAAATAGGCTGTATAAAAAATATGATCCAAAAAAATTGGCATATTCTTCAGAATGACCCTGTACTTAGTAAAGATTTACCGGTCAGGCCTCCTGTAGTATTCAAAAGAGCAGACAATCTCTCCAACAAATTGGTCCGTAGTGCTAGTCTTGCCACCAACAAAAAACGCACCAGTACTAATAAGGGCAGGTTCACATGGTGCGGTTTTTGCCTACCCTGCAAAAACCGCATCCCGAAACAACGAGAAAAGTGTGTAGATCAAATTATATCTAAAAAAACAAAAGAGACCACATTCAAAATCAAGGGGCAATTTTCCTGCAATAATGTTGGAGTGATCTATCTTTTGGAGTGCCCTTGTGGCCTCCAATATGTGGGCAGGACTACACGGAGCCTTAAGACTCGGGTACAGGAACACATTCGTAATATTAAAAAAGGTCTTGAGACCCATAGTGTTTCGTTACATTTCAAGATTCACCATGACAAAAATCCGAAGGGTCTCCTTTTTACTGGTTTAGAATTAGTACATAACCCTATTCGAGGGGGGGATTTTATTGCCATAATAAATAAAAAAGAGGTTGAGTGGATGTTTCGTATGGGCACCATTCAACCACAAGGGCTTAATATTGAATGTGACATTAATAATTGCTTATTTTAATATATTCGCCTTTAGCTGTCCGGTTCGGTTCCAGTCCTTTTTTTATTGTATTAGTTTTACTCTGTGTGTATGATTTGTTTTAACCTGCATTTTTGGAAGAGCCTATGATGTGATCCAGGGGAGGTTCCCTGTCTATTTAAAACACAGTGGTATGCAATTACCAATCAAGCCCCAGACGAAGCATCATCGCGAAACCCGGGTCGGGCAATACTCCAGATTTTTATATGTTTTATAGTTGTACTTTTTGCCAATATTAAATAGTTTTTATCTGACCTATGGTGCGCACATACTTCTCTTGCGACCTTTTCCCTGGGAGGTTTTGGACATCGATGTTAGCTGTAATCCAGGATCTGAGCAGTCTATAATAGATTTTACATACGCACCTGACAAGTGAAGCCCTGTGAGTATAATCTGTTTGCAGGCAGACCAAGTGTTGTGACATACTACGCTATAGTCCTCTCTTTCAGCAGAGTTCTACCTTGATACCATCGAGATCTCTACACGCCTTTACTTACCAGGAATCCTGTGAGTATAACCTGTTCACATGGAGCGTTAGATGCTTGGAACCTGCTACACCATAGTGCGTTTTCTCATCATCTACAGGTTTGCACACTAATGTTGGACCGTGAGGTGGCATGTGATCCTACTAGTTGAAGATTCAAAAAACGAACTTTATACATAGAGAAGATTTTCCTCTTGCAGCGCAGTCTTTTTCTATACATTTTCGTCAAGTAATAGACTTTTCCCACATTGTCTTTGGATTTGCAGCGCTAGAGGAGACTAGTATATTTTTCAGAGACTCTATCTTTTTATTGTCTGAATTGTTGTTGTGGGTTGTCTCTGTTTTTATACTATATTATGGATATTTTTGACTTTCGTGCTAATTTGGTATGTGATATTGATGCAGTTTTTCCTAGTGAGGGTGCCATTAATCAAAAAATTGCCTTGGAGAGCCTTTTTTCGGACTTAGAGAGGGATTTTGCTAGGGAGATCAGAACCATGTGGGATGTGGTCTCCTTGGAGAAATTTCTTTCCGAAAAAATGATCCCAGAAGGTTTGAGGTGGCAATTACCATTAAACTCTGAGGTCAAGGAGGACAAAGAGGAGTGGGAACTTGTAATGAATGATTGCAGCTTTAGAGCTATGACGTTCATTATATGTAAAAGAAAACAAAAACTCAAAAAGATTAATGCCAATATTGAGAAATTACAGGCTTTGTTAGCACCTCATAAGGATACTACTGAATATTTAAAACTTTCTAAACTATGCCAAACTAATATTATGAAAGTTGAAGCAGAAGTCAAGACAAAAAAGTGTAAAAAGTTCATAAAGGTCTGTGAGGACTATCAGAAAAATAAGGTATATAAATGGAAATCATCAACTAATGTGGATCACAAGGGATTGATGGATAAGAGTGTGGATATATCTGTTGTACAGGCGATGAATAGAGAACAGGTATCTACAGGTAATATTGGAATAAATTCACAATATCCACTGCAACCTTTTGCTAATAGGGACCCTTACAATGATAGAAGAAGCTTTGAGGAATATCCTGATCTACATCATATTCCTTATGGTTATAGGGACAACCAATATTATATACCCAATGGACGTAGAGAGAATTTTATACCACATTATAATCAGGGTAATAATAATTTTTATAATTATAATAATAAAAGATATAGACAACGTCCATATTATAATATAGAACAACACCAGTCATCGAGATCTGAGTATGTCCCTATATATCCCACTAGGGATCAATTAAGGTTGAACAATTGTAGGAGTCCTTTAAACACTAAGAAGAACAGTGGAGGAAACACTATCAAAACAGATTCTGTCATTCCTCTTAAATCTATTAGGGAAAATAAAAGTATGCAGCAGACGGCTATTGAACAGACAAGGACAGGAACCGATCAAGACAGAGTTTTGGCCATAACGGACACATCTGTGAGCGATCTGAGCCAAAATTTTCCCCATCAGGGTATGCGGGGGGTACAGAGGGACCCCCCCCAAACATTCGAAGAGACAATAAGAACGCCCCAAAAAAGAAGTTACACCGAGGTCATAGAGGTGGGGGACGGAAACCCAATCCCGGGGGGGAAGAAAAGCAAGGGGAACAAATAGGTATTTTCAACTTGAGTGGGTATCTACTGTCCAAAGAAGAAAAATTGGTCCTACAAAAAGGGTTGAAATATGCACCCAGCAATGGTATCAACAAATTCAGCCTATTCCTCGACATCCATAGGTATATTAGAAAACTTAATATAGCAAAATATTATATGAATAACACACCATCCCCACCTGTCAATATTGTGAATACTAAGGGGGTCTTACATACGGACCTTCGCAATAGATCCAAATTTTGCCCCAAAAACAAAAATAATGAGTGCATTGACGCCTTTAAAAGGAGCCTCCTAAATGAACTAGAAAAGATGGATTACAAACCAAAAAAGCAGAATCTCTCTAGGGGGGAGAAGGAGGCACTGAAGCAGTTGGAAAAAAATGACAGGATAGTGATTAAACCGGCTGATAAGGGGGGGGGGAGTTGTTATTATGGATGTGGAACAATATTCTAGGGAAATGGATAGACTGCTTTCGGACAGAGACACCTATTTGGTTTTGAAAAACAACCCACTTATTTTGTTCAAAGGGCAGCTGGAGAGTATTTTAAAAAGAGGTTTGGAGAAGGAGGTGTTAGATAAAAAAGAGTATGACTACCTCTTTTTGAAGTGCCCAGTCACCCCGGTTATTTATTTCTTACCAAAGATCCATAAGGATCCCGTTAATCCACCAGGGAGACCTATTGTGTCGGGGATTGATTCCCTGAACAGTAGAGTCTCCGAATACATCGATTCCTTTTTACAGAAATATGTGACTGTGGCCCCCTCTTACCTAAAAAACTCCTCTAGTGTGATCGACCTCATTGAAGAAATTGGTGAAGTACATGGATCCCTGTGGTTAGCCACGGTTGATGTATCGTCTCTATACACCTGCATTCCCCACCTTTTGGGGATGAAAGGGGTTAGAGAAGCCCTCAACAATGATCCAGAAATGGGAGCAGATCAAAAGAATTTTATTATGGAATGTGTAGATTTTTGCCTCACCCACAACTATTTTTTATATAAAGACACTTTTTATCTTCAGCATTCTGGTGTGGCGATGGGGGCGAAGTTCGCCCCAAGCCTCGCCAATCTTTTTATGACGATGTGGGAAAGGGAAAATATAGATCAGATCCTTAAAAAAGATTTAGGAAAGGGGCAGCTTTTTGTATGGCGAAGGTACATAGACGACTGCCTTCTCATCTGGTTAGGTGAGAGGGAGGGTCTAGATAGCTTTCTAGCGGCTATTAATGTCAATAGTTTTAACCTTAAATTTACTCATCATATTAGTGCTATCTCTGTAGATTTTCTTGATTTGGTCATTTTTGTAGAGGATGATAGACTCAAAACCAAGACTTTTTTTAAAGCAGTAGATGTCAATACATATATTGAACTTAAAAGTTGTCATCATCCATCTTGGCTCAAAAACATACCCAAAAGCCAATTCCAACGTATTTCAAAAAATTGTACCAAACTAGATGATTACAGAGAACAGGGGCAGATGGTCAAACATAGATTTTTGGAAAAGGGCTATGAAAAAGGTTTTTTAGACCATTGTAAAGATGAAATTGAACAGAAACGTTTTGAGAATAAGCCCCAGATTAATGATGATAAAAAGGCAACAACAAAAAGATTTCAGGTATACTTTTCTGACCCAGTATAATAGTAAAATAGGCTGTATAAAAAATATGATCCAAAAAAATTGGCATATTCTTCAGAATGACCCTGTACTTAGTAAAGATTTACCGGTCAGGCCTCCTGTAGTATTCAAAAGAGCAGACAATCTCTCCAACAAATTGGTCCGTAGTGCTAGTCTTGCCACCAACAAAAAACGCACCAGTACTAATAAGGGCAGGTTCACATGGTGCGGTTTTTGCCTACCCTGCAAAAACCGCATCCCGAAACAACGAGAAAAGTGTGTAGATCAAATTATATCTAAAAAAACAAAAGAGACCACATTCAAAATCAAGGGGCAATTTTCCTGCAATAATGTTGGAGTGATCTATCTTTTGGAGTGCCCTTGTGGCCTCCAATATGTGGGCAGGACTACACGGAGCCTTAAGACTCGGGTACAGGAACACATTCGTAATATTAAAAAAGGTCTTGAGACCCATAGTGTTTCGTTACATTTCAAGATTCACCATGACAAAAATCCGAAGGGTCTCCTTTTTACTGGTTTAGAATTAGTACATAACCCTATTCGAGGGGGGGATTTTATTGCCATAATAAATAAAAAAGAGGTTGAGTGGATGTTTCGTATGGGCACCATTCAACCACAAGGGCTTAATATTGAATGTGACATTAATAATTGCTTATTTTAATATATTCGCCTTTAGCTGTCCGGTTCGGTTCCAGTCCTTTTTTTATTGTATTAGTTTTACTCTGTGTGTATGATTTGTTTTAACCTGCATTTTTGGAAGAGCCTATGATGTGATCCAGGGGAGGTTCCCTGTCTATTTAAAACACAGTGGTATGCAATTACCAATCAAGCCCCAGACGAAGCATCATCGCGAAACCCGGGTCGGGCAATACTCCAGATTTTTATATGTTTTATAGTTGTACTTTTTGCCAATATTAAATAGTTTTTATCTGACCTATGGTGCGCACATACTTCTCTTGCGACCTTTTCCCTGGGAGGTTTTGGACATCGATGTTAGCTGTAATCCAGGATCTGAGCAGTCTATAATAGATTTTACATACGCACCTGACAAGTGAAGCCCTGTGAGTATAATCTGTTTGCAGGCAGACCAAGTGTTGTGACATACTACGCTATAGTCCTCTCTTTCAGCAGAGTTCTACCTTGATACCATCGAGATCTCTACACGCCTTTACTTACCAGGAATCCTGTGAGTATAACCTGTTCACATGGAGCGTTAGATGCTTGGAACCTGCTACACCATAGTGCGTTTTCTCATCATCTACAGGTTTGCACACTAATGTTGGACCGTGAGGTGGCATGTGATCCTACTAGTTGAAGATTCAAAAAACGAACTTTATACATAGAGAAGATTTTCCTCTTGCAGCGCAGTCTTTTTCTATACATTTTCGTCAAGTAATAGACTTTTCCCACATTGTCTTTGGATTTGCAGCGCTAGAGGAGACTAGTATATTTTTCAGAGACTCTATCTTTTTATTGTCTGTATTCATACACCTTGAACTTTATCATATTCTTTTCACGTTACACCCACAAACTTAGGACTCAAATTGCAGATCTGCAAAACATAAATACTGCAAAACATGGATACCGCAAAATGGGGAACAGAATGGCCAGCCCTATGATAGAAATGCCTATTCTTGTCCACGATTGCAGAGAAGAATAGCACATGTTCTATCTTTTTTCCTGGGCCGCGGAACAGAAGTACCGATACGGACTGCACACTGTGTGCTGTCCGCATATTTTGCAGCCCCAAAATTTCGGAACGGATGTGGATACAAACATACTTTGAAAACCATGTATTATTTTCTTACCTCCTCATATAGGAGGTATACTACTATATGATATATACTACCGTATACAGCTATGCAATGTTACATAGTGTTATGCACGGTTATATACTGCTGGATACGGTTATATACTGCCATACATTGTTGTATACTCTGTGTATGTGTGTATATATTGTGAGGGATTAGCTCTTTATCGGGGGTCATTCTCACAATTATCTTCATAACAGCCGTATTGCAGGTCCAAACGTGAGGTTTATTTTCACAACAACAAAACATAAAGTAACACCTTGCCTGTCTGGGCTCTAACTAAACATGAAATATCCCTACCTCACTTAAAGCACCAGTTACACACGGTAATAACATGCGGCTTTTTCAGCCAATAGTCCAGCTCTCTTCCAGGCTGTAACAAAGTCAGTCCAGTACCTTTGGGGATATGGGGTCTAGCAGTCCTGCTGACTCTTACCTTGCGACCGTCGTTTCCCAGACCTCGTGGACTCCCGCAAAGTTCAGGCTATCACCTAGCCCTGTGGCCCCTCAGCCAGCCCGGCTGAGACCACTCTTACAGAGCCTCCAGCAGGACTCTGTTGCACAAAGAAACTCTCTCTCTGACTGATAGTCTGGGCTGGGCTCTTATCCCAGACTGAGAATGTGTCACCTGGTGCTGCCTCAGACCTGATGACTGACGGGGAAGACATGGGAACTTCTGCCATAAATCTCCCCTAGCAGCTATGAGGCCTGTCACTGCCTCACAATATATATACACTCACCTAAAGAATTATTAGGAACACCATACTAATACGGTGTTGGACCCCCTTTTGCCTTCAGAACTGCCTTAATTCTACGTGGCATTGATTCAACAAGGTGCTGATAGCATTCTTTAGAAATGTTGGCCCATATTGATAGGATAGCATCTTGAAGTTGATGGAGATTTGAGGGATGCACATCCAGGGCACGAAGCTCCCGTTCCACCACATCCCAAAGATGCTCTATTGGGTTGAGATCTGGTGACTGTGGGGGCCATTTTAGTACAGTGAACTCATTGTCATGTTCAAGAAACCAATTTGAAATGATTCGAGCTTTGTGACATGGTGCATTATCCTGATGGAAGTAGCCATCAGAGGATGGGTACATGGTGGTCATGAAGGGATGGACATGGTCAAAAACAATGCTCAGGTAGCCCGTGGCATTTAAACAATGCCCAATTGGCACTAAGGGGCCTAAAGTGTGCCCAGAAAACATCCCCCACACCATTACACCACCAGCCTGCACAGTGGTAACAAGGCATGATGGATACATGTTCTCATTCTGTTTACGCCAAATTCGGACTCTACCATTTGAATGTCTCAGCAGAAATCGAGACTGATCAGGCCAGGCAACATTTTTCCAGTCTTCAACAGTCCAATTTTGGTGAGCTCGTGCAAATTGTAGCCTCTTTTTCCTATTTGTAGTGGAGATGAGTGGTACCCGGTGGGGTCTTCTGCTGTTGGAGCCCATCCGCCTCAAGGTTGTGCGTGTTGTGGCTTCACAAATGCTTTGCTGCATACCTTGGTTGTAACGAGTGGTTATTTCAGTCAACGTTGCTCTTCTATCAGCTTGAATCAGTCGGCCCATTCTCCTCTGACCTCTAGCATCCACAAGGCATTTTCGCCCACAGAACTGCCGCATACTGGATGTTTTTCCCTTTTCACACCATTCTTTGTAAACCCTAGAAATGGTTGTGCGTGAAAATCCCAGTAACTGAGCAGATTGTGAAATACTCAGACCGGCCCGTCTGGCACCAACAACCATGCCACGCTCAAAATTGCTTAAATCACCTTTCTTACCCATTCTGACATTCAGTTTGGAGTTCAGGAGATTGTCTTGACCAGGACCACACCCCTAAATGCATTGAAGCAACTGCCATGTGATTGGTTGACTAGATAATTGCATTAATGAGAAATAGAACAGCTGTTCCTAATACAGTGGGATGCGAAAGTTTGGGCAACCTTGTTAATCGTCATGATTTTCCTGTATAAAAAATGATAGTTAAATATATCATATAGGAGACACACACAGTGATATTTGAGAAGTGAAATGAAGTTTATTGGATTTACAGAAAGTGTGCTATAATTGTTTAAACAAAATTAGGCAGGTGCATAAATTTGGGCACCACAAAAAAGAAATGAAATCAATATTTAGTAGATCCTCCTTTTGCAGAAATTACAGCCTCTAAACGCTTCCTGTAGGTTCCAATGAGAGTCTGGATTCTGGTTGAAGGTATTTTGGACCATTCCTCTTTACAAAACATCTTTAATTCATTCAGGTGGCTTCCGAGCATGGACAGCTCTCTTTAAGTCACACCACAGATTTTCAATTATATTCAGGTCTGGGGACTGAGATGGCCATTCCAGAACGTTGTACTTGTTCCTCTGCATAAATGCCTTGGTGGATTTTGAGCAGTGTTTAGGGTTGTTGTCTTGTTGAAAGATCCAGGCCCGGCGCAGCTTCAGCTTTGTCACTGATTCCTGGACATTGGTCTCCAGAATCTGCTGATACTGAGTGGAATCCATGCGTCCCTCAACTTTGACAAGATTCCCTGTCCAATTGTGCTTTAGTCCACCTCAAGAGGCACTTTTTGTGCTGTGGGCGGAGAAATGGCTTCCTCTGCATCACTCTCGCATACAGCATCTCCTTGTGTAAAGTGCGCCGAATGGTTGAACGATGCACAGTGACTCCATCTGCAGCAAGATTATGTTGTAGGTCTTTGGTGCTGGTCTATGGGTTGACTCTGACTGTTCTCACCATTGGTCGCTTCTGTCTATCCGAGATTTTCATTGGTCTGCCACTTCGAGACTTAACTTGAACTGAGCCTGTGGTCTTCCATTTCCTCAATATGTTCCTAACTGTTGAAACAGACAGCTGAAATCTCTGAGACAGCTTTCTGTATCCTTCCCCTAAACCATGATGGTGAATGATCTTTGTCTTCAGGTCATTTGAGAGTTGTTTTGAGACCCCCATGTTGCTACTCTTCAGAGAAAATTAAAAGAGGAGGGAAACTTACAATTGACCCCCTTAAATACTCTTTCTCATAATTGGATTCACCTGTGTATGTAGGTCAGGGGTCACTGAGCTTACCAAGCCAATTTGAGTTCCAATAATTAGTTCTAAAGGTTTTGGAATCAATAAAATGACAACAGTGCCCAAATTTATGCACCTGCCAAATTTTGTTTAAACAATTATAGCACACTTTCTGTAAATCCAATAAACTTCATTTCACTTCTCAAATATCACTGTGTGTGTCTCCTATATGATATATTTAACTGACATTTTTTATCGTAACAACCAACGATTTATACAGGAAAATCATGACAATTAACAAGGTTGCCCAAACTTTCGCATCCCACTGTAATTCTTTAGGTGAGTGTATATACTTCCATTGTTCCAGTGCTGAAACACTCATCACCAACGTGCCTGAACGACTACCGCTCTGTAGCACTCACGCCTATAGTTATGAAGTGCTTTGAGCTACTGGTCCTGGCACACCTCAAGTTATGCTTGCCCCCCACACTGGATCCTCACCAATTTGCCTATCGAAGCAATAGGAGTACAGAGGATGCTGTATCCACAGCGCTTCACTGTATACTCTCACATCTGGACAACAAGAATTCTTATGCAAGACTTATGCATGGACTTTCTGACCAACAGACCCCAGCATGTTAGATCAGGAAATAACTGTTCCACCACCATCACACTCAACACTGGCACTCCACCGGGCTGTCTGCTGAGTCCGTTCCTCTACTCCCTTTTCACCTATGACTGCAAGCCTAGGTATGGATCCAACTCCATCATCAAGTTTGCAGATGACACCACGGTGATTGGTCTCATCACTGACAACGATGAGTCTGACTATAGGGAAGAGGTAAAGCACCTAGCTGTTTGGCGCACTGACAGTAACCTGCTCCTGAATACCAGCAAGACAAAAGAGCTCATTGTGGACTTCAGGAAGAAGAAGAGGAACACCCATGACCCCATCCACATAAATGGCATGGCTGTTGAACGGGTGTCCAGCTTCAAGTTCCTGGGGACCTACATCTCTGAGAATCTGTCCTGGTCAACTAACATCTCCAGCCTGGTCAAGAAGGCACATCAGCGCCTCTTTTTCTTGAGGATACTGAAAAATAACCACCTGTCTGCTGACATACTGGGTAACTTCTACTAATGTGCGATAGAGAGCATCCTGACCAACTGTGTCACAGTCTGGTATGGGAATTGCTCTAATGCTGACCGCAAGGCACTGCAGCGAGTGGTGAAAACCACTCAACGCATCACAGGGACTCCACTTTCTGCCATTGAGGATGTTCACAAGAAGAGATGTCTACGCTGGGCACGCATCATTCTTAGGGACTCCTCTTATCCTGCCAATAAACTTTCAGCTCCTCCCCTCCAGAAGGCGCTACAGGACCCTTCAGACTAAAACCAGTAGGTTTAGGAACAGCTTCTTTCCCAAAGCTGTCACCCTACTGAACTCAGTCCCCCGTTGAACCTTTTCATCCACACTCATTTAACCCTCTACACTCCTCCTCCCCTCCATCCTCCCAATGACCATGACTGTCATTCATTCTCAACATTCACTGTAAGTTCTGTAGGAAGGAACAAGGGGTCGTCATTGATGGGCGGTATGTGTCACCGAGGTTCCTGGCCTTGTTGAGGTAAGAGCTGTTTTTTCCCCCTGAAATGTCATTACTGCAGTCTGACACTTCAGCTGGTTAGTATGGCTGTAAAGCTGATCCGACTCTTACTGGGAGTAGCCAAAGTGCTGGGTGGGTGGCTACTCCCCACGTTCCAGGCCAGGACTTTCCATGGTGTGAACGAACACCAAGACTGCGAACTGTCATATTTTTTTTTGCCTTCTGTGTGAATAAACACTGAACTATATTGTGTCCGCTAACCTTCCTACCAGAGCGAATCCCCACAATTGGTAGAGAATGTGGGCAAACGCAGTGAGGCTGGCCTAAAGGCTGAAAAGTTTAAGTTTTTTCCCAGGCACGGGTGTATGCCCTATATTAAGCTGGCAATGTTAGGACCCGTGTCCCCTGACAAAATGGAGGCGGTTGTGAAAGTGCTCACCGAGGCTAGTTGGCAGCAGCTGGAGGCTAACAAGCAGCAGCAAGAAACCAATCACAGCATGTGATGGCGTTACAAGCGGCAGGAGCGTCTCAGAACATCCACGATGCCTGGAAAGCTGTCCGTGCGGTGATCCCCTAGATGACCCCTGCAGACGAGGTTGAGACCTATTTGGCGGTGTTCGAAAAGGTGGCCGTGAGGGAGAAGCTATCCCTGAGACCAATAGGCTGAGGTCGTCACTCAGTTCCTGGCATCCGAAACCCAGCAGGTGTTTTTTGACTTACCAGATGTGCAAGCAGCTGATACCCGACCGTATAAGGTGAGATTCTGGCAAGACTGGGGGTGAATGTGTTAGTCCGGGCCCAGCGGACAGTGGGAATTTAACCTGGCTGAACCTGCCAGACCGCAGTATTATGATCTGCTACACAGGTTGCAAAAATGGCTGCAGTCTGACGTACTGAGTCCCACTGCTATGCTGGACCATCTGTTGGCGGAATTGTTCTGGAGGGCTTTGCCGTACCCTCTCCAGCACTGGATCGGTCAGGTGTCTCCTGGTAATGCACTAGAGATGGTCGACCTGGTGGACTGCTATGAGGCCACCAGAAATCTACAGGGGGGTTCTTTTGGGAGGGGGCCATTTAAACCCTGGAAATCTCCACCCTCGACCAGGCGGCTAGTGCCAGCAAAACCCACTCGGGATATACTCCCTACAGACCCAGCTCCACTGGTCTGTTGGCGGTGTCAAGAGCCTGGTCACATAAGGGCCGACTGTCCACATTGGGGGGAACCAATGGAAACTAACTTTGGCTACCACCCCTCAATGTATGCCAGGAGGCTGTGTGCCACCGGTACCCCCGAGACAATAGACAATAGTCACCTGTGCCAGGTACAAGTGGGAGATACCCTGGCGGTAGCACTGCTGGACTCAGGGAGCCTGATGTCCCTGGTAAGGGCTGCCCTGGTGAAGCCCGCCGAAAATACTGGCCGAAAAGTCGGCGTTGTGTGCATCCATGGAGACTTTAAGGACTATCACACCGCCCTGGTCTCTCTGTCAACGGTGGCCGGCAGGTGGACTCATGAGGTGGCCGTCGCCACAAAGTTACATTATGAACTAATTGGGAGAGACTTGCCCGATTTCCCGTCACTGTGGTCTGAGGTGAGAGTCACCAATACACATGAGACAGGGATAACCCTAGCAGAGTGGTCCGGCTGAGGGGGGAGACCAGAACCCTGGGAACCTAAGACCGAAGGGCCAGCGGTAGTGGTGACCGCCACTTTGGTAGAAGAGGAGGAGACAACCCCGCTAAGTGTGATGGTGGGAGACATGGAGGACTTGCCGCCGGGTCCAGTGTTGGCAGACCTCAACTTCTCCGGAGATAATTTTGGTACAGCACAGCACCAGGACTCAACTCTATCTCGAGCCTGGATCCAAATCGCTATGGATCTCATTGGCCCAGTACCAAAGTCCACTAGAGGGCACCAACACATCTTCGTAGTTCTGGACTATGCCACTTGATACCCGAAGGCGGTGCCGCTGCGACATACAGTACAGACCAAAAGTATGGACACACCTTCTCATTCAAAGAGTTTTCTTTATTTTCATGGCTATGAAGGCATCAAAACTATGAATTAACACATGTGGAATTATATACATCACAAACAAGTGTGAAACAACTGAAAATATGTCATATTCTAGGTTCTTCAAAGTAGCCACCTTTTGCTTTGATTACTGCTTTGCACACTCTTGGCATTCTCTTGATGAGCGTCAAGAGGTAGTCCCCTGAAATGGTCTTCCAACAGTCTTGAAGGAGTTCCCAGAGATACTTAGCACTTGTTGGCCCTTTTGCCTTTACTCTGCGGTCCAGCTCACCCCAAACCATCTCGACTGGGTTCAGGTCCGGGTACTGTGGAGGCCAGGTCATCTGGCGCAGCACCCCATCACTCTCCCTCATGGTCAAATAGCCCTTACTTTCAAAGTTTTCCCAATTTTTCGGCTGACTGACTGACCTTCATTTCTTAAAGTAATGATGGCCACTCGTTTTTCTTTACTGAGCTGCTTTTTTCTTGCCATAATACAAATTCTAACAGTCTATTCAGTAGGACTATCAGCTGTGTATCCACCTGACTTCTCCTCAACGCAACTGATAGTCCCAACCCCATTTATAAGGCAAGAAATCCCCTTTATTAAACCTGACAGGGCACACCTGTGAAGTGAAAACTATTTCAGGGGACTACCTCTTGAAGCTCATCAAGAGAATGCCAAGAGTGTGCAAAGCAGTAATCAAAGCAAAAAGTGGCTACTTTGAAGAACCTAGAATATGACATATTTTCAGTTGTTTCACACTTGTTTGTTATGTATATAATTCCACATGTGTTAATTCATAGTTTTGATGCCTTCAGTGTGAATCTACAATTTTCATAGTCATGAAAATAAAGAAAACTTCTGAATGAGAAGGTGTGTCCAAACTTTTGGTCTGTACTGTACCTCAGCCAAACTCATAGCCAAAGAGTTAGTGGCGATGTTTTCCCGAGTGGGCCTACCTAAAGAAATTCTGACCGACCAAGGGACCTATTTTATGTCAAAAGTCATGAGGGAACTCAGTAAACTACTACAGATCAAACAGTTGCGGACGCCCGTCTATCACCCGCAAACGGACGGCCTGGTAGAAAGGTTTGATCAAACCTTAAAAAACATGTTAAAGTGGGTGGTGTCTAAAGATGGAAGGGATTGGGATCTGCTACTGCCCTATCTCATGTTCGCAGTGCAAGAAGTGCCCCAGGCCTCTACTGGGTTCTCGCCCTTCGAACTGCTGTATGGCAGACATCCGCGTGGGTTGTTGGACATAGCCAAAGAGGCGTGGGAACAACAACCCGCATAAAAGTGTGATTGAGTATGTCACTCAAATGCAAGAGCGGATGGAGACAGTATTGCCGCTGGTTAGGGAACATATGGAGGCAGCCTAGCGAGCCCAGAGTAGGGTCTATAATCGCCAGGCTAGGGTTCGGAATTTTAACCCGGGAGATCGGGTTTTGGTTCTGGTGCCGACAGTGGATAGTAAGTTCCTGGCTAGGTGGCAGGGTCCCTACGAAGTGCTTGAAAAAGTTGGGGAGGTAACCTACAAGGTACTCCAGCCTGGGCGGAGAAAGCCGGAGCAGGTGTAAACTTGTTGAAACCGTGGAAAGATAGGGAGACCATTGTGGACAACAGCCCCCAGACGGGTTTTCTGGGGGTAGAGTTTCCAGTCCCGCGGTCTGATACGAGGGAAGCAGTTGCCACAGTAAAGATTGCTGACAACCTTTCCTCTAAACAGACTCAAGAGGCCAGGGAGTTCGTCAGCAGAAACACGGATGTGTTTTTGGATCTCCCTGGACGCACTTCTATCATCCGACATGACATTGTCACTGAGCCTCAGGCCAGAATCCGGTTGAAATCATACCGGGTACCTGAGTCGCGGCGACAAGCCTTCTCGGAAGAAGTGCAGCTGATGTTACAGCTAGGTGTCATCAAGGAGTCAAAAAGTGAATGGGCCAGTCCGATAGTCTTAATACCCAAGCTGGACGGGACATTATGATTCTGTAACGACTTCCGCAAACTTAATGAGGTTTCCAAGGTTGACGCATATCCCATGCCCCGAGTGGATGAGCTTATTGAGAAGTGAGGCCAAACCCAGTATTTTTCTGTGTTGGACCTCACCAAAAGGGTACTGGCAGGTACCCTTGATGGGTGCTGCCAAGAAAAAAGCGGCTTTCATCACATCAGAGGGGCTGTATCAGTACAAGGTATTACCCTTTGGTTTACATGGTGCTCCCGCCACGTTTCAAAGGCTAATGGACCTTGTACTCCGTCCACATCATCGGTATGCTTCGGCGTACTTGGACAATATCGTTATCCACAGCACCGACTGGAAAAGTCACCTACCTAAAGTACAGGCGGTAGTGAACTCCCTTAGGAAGGCTGGCTTAACCGCTAAACCAAAAAAGTTTGCGATAGGGTTAGAAGAGACCAAGTACCTGGGGTATGTAATTGGGCGCGGAATTACCAAACCTCAGGTGAACAAAACTGAGGCAACTTGGAATTGGCCCCGACCTGTCACTACTCGGCAAGTAAGTCATTCCTGGGAATGGTGGGGTACTATATGAGATTTGTCCCCCACTATGCTACAGTCGCCGCACCATTGACAGGCCTTTTGAAGGGATGCAAGTCAATGACGGTCCACTGGAATGAGCAGGCGGAAAAGGCTTTCTCCGTTTTGAAGTCGCCCCTGCGTGGGTCTCCGGTTTTGGTGACGCCTGACTTCAAAAGGGAGTTTATAGTGCAGACCGATGCCTTCGAGGTAGGTCTCGGTGCTGTACTGTGTCAGGAAGTCAACGGGGAGAAGCATCCCGTTGTCGTCCTCAGCCGGAAGCTTACCCCACCCGAGGTATAGTATAGTGGACAGAGAGTGCCTGGCTATCAAGTGGGCACTCGAGTCTCTCCGCTATTATTTGTCGGGGAGAAAGTTTCATCTGGTGACCAACCAGATCCTCTCAAATGGATGAGCCAGGCCATAGACAGATATGCCCTGGGTCACCCGATGGTTTCTGTCTTTGCAGAATGTCAAGTTTTCGGTCGAACACAGGGCAGGCCGGTTACTAGGAAACGCGGATGCCCTGGTCCGAGTACACTGTTTAATGTGTGTCCACCTCAGGGTTGAAAAAAGGGAGGAGGTATGTAGGAAGGAACAAAGGGTTGTCATTGATGGGCGGTATGTGTCACCAAGGTTCCTGGCCTCGGTGAGGTAAGAGCTGTTTTTTCCCCCTGAAATGTCATTATTGCAGTCTGACACTTCCGCTGTAAAGCTGATCCGGGACGGCTCTTACTGGGAGTAGCCAAAGTGCTGGGTGGGTGGCTACTCCCCCCTTTCCAGGCCGGGTCTTGGGAGGCTTATAAAAAGCAGTCAGCACTGTCAGGTGGTATGGATTATCCTCCATCTCACAGTGATGCTGTGGCGTCTCTGTGTTTTGGGATCTGAAGATGTGTGCCGTGCTAAAGGGCTGAGAGTCGCATGCTGGAATACAGGCCCCTAAAGTCTGCTGGGGACTGCTGATGAAAAACTGCTAACAAGATGAATGTTTTGTTCTGTGGACTTTCCATGGTGTGAACGAACACCAAGACTGCAAACTGTCTTTTTTTTTTTTGCCTTCTGTCTGAATAAACACTGAACTGTTTAAGTTAACCACTTAAGGACCACAGGTTTATACCCCCCTAGTGACCAGGCCCTTTTTTCCAAATCGGCACTCCACAACTTTAGCGGTTTATTGCTCGGTCATGCAACTTACCACCCAAATTAATTTTACCTCCTTTTCTTCTCACTAATAGAGCTTTCATTTGGTGGTATTTCATTGCTGCTGATATTTTTACTTTTTTTTGTTATTAATCGAAATTTAACAAAATTTTTGCAAAAAAATGAAATTTTTCACTTTCAGTTGTAATTTTTTTTTAAAAAAACGACATCTATATATAAATTTTTCTCTAAATTTATTGTTCTACATGTCTTTGATAAAAAAAAAATGTTTGGGGGAAAAAATCGGTTTGGGTAAAAGTTATAGCGTTTACAAACTATGGTACAAAAATGTGAATTTCCGCTTTTTGAAGCAGCTCTGACTTTCTGAGCACCTGTCATGTTTCCTGAGGTTCTACAATGGCCAGACAGTACAAACACCCCACAAATGACCCCATTTCGGAAAGTAGACACCCTAAGGTATTCGCTGATGGGCATAGTGAGTTCATAGAACTTTTTATTTTTTGTCACAAGTTAGTGGAAAATGATGAATTTTTTATTTTATTTTTTTTCCTTACAAAGTCTCATATTCCACTAACTTGTGACAAAAAATAAAAACTTCCATGAACTCACTATGCCCATCATGAAATACCTTGGGGTGTCTTCTTTCCAAAATGGGGTCACTTGTGGGGTAGTTATACTGCCCTGGCATTTTAGGGGCCCAAATGCGTGCGAAGTAGTTTGAAATCAAAATGTGTAAAAAATGGCCTGTGAAATCCGAAAGGTGCTCTTTGGAATGTGGGCCCCTTTGCCCACCTAGGCTGCAAAAAAGTGTCACACATGTGGTATCGCCGTACTCAGGAGAAGTTGGGGAATGTGTTTTGGGGTGTCATTTTACATATACCCATGCTGGGTGAGATAAATATCTTGGTCAAATGCCAACTTTGTATAAAAAAATGGGAAAAGTTGTCTTTTGCCGAGATATTTCTCTCACCCAGCATGGGTATGTGTAAAAAGACACCCCAAAACACATTGCCTAACTTCTCCTGAGTACGGCGATAGCACATGTGTGACACTTTTTTGCAGCCTAGGTGGGCAAAGGGGCCCACATTCCAAAGAGCACCTTTCGGATTTCACAGGCCATTTTTTACACATTTTGATTTCAAACTACTTTGCACGCATTTGGGCCCCTAAAATGCCAGGGCAGTATAACTACCGCACAAGTGACCCCATTTTGGAAATGAGTTTGAAATCAAAATCTGTAAAAAATGGCCTGTGAAATCCGAAAGGTGCTCTTTTGAATGTGGGCCCATTTGCCCACCTTGGCTGCAAAAAAGTGTCACACATGAGGTATCGCCGTACTCAGAAGAAGTTGGGCAATGTGTTTTGGGGTGTCTTTTTACATATACCCATGCTGAGTGAGAGAAATATCTTGGCAAAAGACAACTTTTCCAATTTTTTTATACAAAGTTGGCATTTGACCAAGATATTTATCTCACCCAGCATGGGTATATGTAAAATGACACCCCAAAACACATTCCCCAACTTCTCCTGAGTACGGCGATACCACATGTGACACTTTTTTGCAGCCTAGATGCGCAAAGGGGCCCACATTCCTTTTAGGAGGGCATTTGGATCCCAGACTTCTTCGCACGCTTTAGGGCCCCTAAAATGCCAGGGCAGTATAAATACCCCACATGTAACCCCATTTTGGAAAGAAGACACCCCAAGGTATTCAATGAGGGGCATGGCGAGTTCATAGTATTTTTTTTTTTTGGCAGAAGTTAGCGGAAATTGATTTTTTTTGTTTTTTCTCACAAAGTCTCCCTTTCCGCTAACTTGGGACAAAAATTTCAATCTTTCATGGACTCAATATGCCCCTCAGCGAATACCTTGGGGTGTCTTCTTTCCAAAATGGGGTCATTTGTGGGGTGTTTGTACTGCCCTGGCATTTGAGGGTCTCCGCAGTCATTACATGTATGGCCAGCATTAGGAGTTTCTGCTATTCTCCTTATATTGAGCATACGGGTAATGAGATTTTTTTTTTTCGTTCAGCCTCTGGGCTGAAAGAAAAAATGAACGGCACAGATTTCTTCATTCGTATCGATCAATGTGGATGAAAAAATCTCTGCCAAAAAAAAAGGAGGGGAAAGGCGTCTGCCAGGACATAGGAGCTCCGCCCAACATCCATACCCACTTAGCTCGTATGCCCTGGCAAACCAGATTTCTCCATTCACATCAATCGATGTGGATGAATAAATCATTGCCGGGATTTTCTTTTTTTTTTTTTATATATACAAAGTGTTTGCCAAAGCATATGAACACCGCCGCCTCCTCAGCTCATATGCCTCGGCAAACGTATCTTTTACTGCAGAGGAGAAATCTCGTCCTGCAGCGCCGCATACACCGACTTTTGTGTAATCTGACAGCAGCGCAATGCTTCTGTCAGAATGCACATCAGTGCTGCAGCTGCTTGATCGTTTGGTCCACCTAGAAGGTAAAAAAAACAAAAAAAAAAACAGGCCGCAACGCAATAAATTTATTAACATTAACTTTAGAGAACAACTTTTTTGCTTATCGGTGATTTTTTTAAATTTTTTTACCTTTATAGGACAAACCTCTCCTTCCCCATGGGACAATGTGCAAAGCGCAAATCGCCCAAAGATGTGGCGAAGTACATTATGCACTTTGTCCCAAGTGAAAGGAGAGGTTTGTGGCAGCTCTGTGTGAAAGGGCCCTAAGACCCCTGTGTGCCTGTCCTGTGTACGCAATCCCTATGCTAATAGTGTACCTGAGTGTGGAACTTGCGGAAACACTCCCCTATGCATAGGGCAGGCTGGTCAGGACAGTCAGGACAAAAAAAAGGTGGTGTCATGCCTTATTTCACCCCTGCTACAGACACAAGATCTTTTTCTTGGGGAACGTTGAGTTGGGGTACCAGGATAGACAGACGGGAAGTGTCTGCCATGTAGCCGGCTCACTACATCAGGGCCTTGGGGCACGGACCCTCCTGGATACAGGATTTCCGAAATGATCTCTTCCTGGAATTTTAGGAAGGATCTTGTTCTCCCAGCCTTACTGTAGAGAACAAAACTATTATACATCGCCAATTGAATTAAATAAACAGACACCTTCTTATACCAGCGTCTGGTGCGTCGGGAAACTAAATAGGGAGCCAACATCTGGTCATTGAAGTCCACCCCTCCCATGTGAAGGTTATAGTCGTGGACAGAGAGGGGTTTCACAATGACTCCAGTTGCCCGTTCAATTTGGACAGTCGTGTCTGCGTGAATGGTGGACAGAAGGTAAACGTCCCTCTTGTCCCTCCACTTCACCGCGAGCAGTTCTTGGTCACACAAGGCAGCCCTCTCCCCCCGTGCAAGTCGGGTACTAACGAGCCGTTGGGGGAAGCCCCGGCGACTAGGTCGCGTGGTGCCACAGCATTGAATTCCAACTAGATGTAAGTGCCGAAAGAGGGCCACGCTTGAGTAAAAATTGTCCACGTATAAGTGGTACCCCTTGTGGCGTAAGGGTGACACCAAGTCCCAGACAATCTTGCCACTGCTCCCCAGGTAGTCAGGAAATCCGACCGGCTCCAGTTTTGAGTCTTTTCCCTCATAGACCCTAAAACGATATGTATAGCCTGTGGCCCTTTCACAGACCTTATACAGTTTGACCCCATACCGGGCGCGCTTGCTGGGGATGTACTGTTTTATGCCAAGGTGCCCGGTAAAATGTACTAGGGACTCGTCTATGCAGATGTTTTGATTAGGGGTATACGCATCTGCAAATCTGGATGACAAATGGTCTATGAGGGGCCGAATTTTGTGGAGCCGGTCATAAGCAGGGTGGCCTCTTGGATGACAGGTGCTATTGTCAGCGAAATGCATAAAACACATGGTGACCTCAAAACGTGCCCTAGACATTGCAGCAGAGAACATGGGCATGTAATGTATTGGGTCTTTAGACCAATATGACCGCAATACATTTTTTTTAGTTAGACCCATGCTGAGGATAAGGCCCAAAAAAAAATTCAACTCGGAAACTGTGACTGGTTTCCACCGGAAATGCTGGGCATAGTAGCTTTCCGGATTGGCGGTAATAAACTGTGGCGTAGCGGTTGGTTTCTGCCACAACTAGGTCATAGAGATCCGCGGTGAAGAACAGCTCAAAAAACTGAAGGGCCGATCCTAAATGAGCCGTCTCCACGCGAACTCCAGACTGGGCGGTGAAAGGGGGCAATACGGGTGCGGCGGAATCAGGGGATTGCCAATTAGGATTTGCCAGCACCTCTGGGAGACTAGGGGTTCTACGGGCCTGTGAACGCGGTGGCTGCGATGGGGGAGTTATTGCACGTGGCACCGCACCAGCTGGAACTGCCCTTCTGGTGCTCGCCACTTCACCAGGGAATACGGCAGTGCTGGTAGAAGGTCCAGGGTGTGCTGCGCTGCTGGTGTATGCCGCACCATAAACAAGATCAGCGCTAGCACCACTCTGCTGCAAATGAGGATCATCATGCGGGGTAGGCAGAACACTGACATGGGATCGGGTACGCCTGACCGTAGCAGGGACCTCTACCTCGTCATCTTCGCTAGCGGTTAGAGTGCCACTGCTGTCTACAGGTTCATATTCTGAACCACTGGATTCAGCGGATGAGGCGTCCCCATCGCGTCCCCATATTCAGCGGAATACCCCTTGTTCGACATTTTGGGTTCACTAAATTTAGGGGGTATTCCTCTGAGACTACCCAGGAAAAAGAGCAAACCTACCTAGTAAAAAGGAGTGCTTGCGAAGTAAAGCTGCGATCGCTAATAAAGATCCAAAAAGCTCAAAAGTGATCTTTATAGCGGCGCAGCGATTTTACAGTGTTTTTGCAGTGATCAGAAGAAAAAAAATTCTGTCACTGCGGTGGGGCGGACTGAACGCAAGTGTGCGCACAAGATCAGGCCTGATCAGGCGAACACTGCGTTTTGTAGAGCCTAAGGTGACCCTAATGTACTTATATAGATCTGAATGCGATCAGTCTTGATCACTTACAGATACTATATAGTACACTGCTCAAAAAAATAAAGGGAACACTTAAACAACACAATGTAACTCCTAGTCAATCACACTTCTGTGAAATCAAACTGTCTACTTAGGAAGCAACACTGAGTGACAATTAATTTCACATGCTGTTGTGCAAATGGGATAGACAACAGGTGGAAATTATAGGCAATTAGCAAGACACCCCCAATAAAGGAGTGGTTCTGCAGGTGGTTACCACAGACCACTTCTCAGTTCCTATGCTTCCTGGCTGATGTTTTGGTCACTTTTGAATGCTGGCAGTGCTTTCACTCTAGTGGTAGCATGAGACGGAGTCTACAACCCACACAAGTGGCTCAGGTAGTGCAGCTTATCCAGGATGGCACATCAATGCGAGCTGTGGCAAGAAGGTTTGCTGTGTCTGTCAGCGTAGTGTCCAGAGCATGGAGGCGCTACCAGGAGACAGGCCAGTACATCAGGAGACGTGGAGGAGGCCGTAGGAGGGCAACAACCCAGCAGCAGGACCGCTACCTCCGCCTTTGTGCAAGGAGGAACAGGAGGAGCACTGCCAGAGCCCTACAAAATGACCTCCAGCAGGCCACAAATGTGCATGTGTCTGCTCAAACGGTCAGAAACAGACTCCATGAGGGTGATATGAGGGCCCGCCGTCCACAGGTGGGGGTTGTGCTTACAGCCCAACACCGTGCAGGACGTTTGGCATTTGCCAGAAAACACCAAGATTGGCAAATTCGCCACTGGCGCCCTGTGCTCTTCACAGATGAAAGCAGGTTCACACTGAGCACATGTGACAGACGTGACAGAGTCTGGAGACGCCGTGGAGAACGTTCTGCTGCCTGCAACATCCTCCAGCATGACCGGTTTGGCATTAGGTCAGTAATGGTGTGGGGTGGCATTTCTTTGGAGGGCCGCACAGCCCTCCATGTGCTCGCCAGAGGTAGCCTGACTGCCATTAGGTACCGAGATGAGATCCTCAGACCCCTTGTGAGACCATATGCTGGTGTGGTTGGCCCTGGGTTCCTCCTAATGCAAGACAATGCTAGACCTCATGTGGCTGGAGTGTGTCAGCAGTTCCTGCAAGACGAAGGCATTGATGCTATGGACTGGCCCGCCCGTTCCCCAGACCTGAATCCAATTGTGCACATCTGGGACATCATGTCTCGCTCTATCCACCAACGTCACGTTGCACCACAGACTGTCCAGGAGTTGGCAGATGCTTTAGTCCAGGTCTGGGAGGAGATCCCTCAGGAGACCGTCCGCCACCTCATCAGGAGCATGCACAGGCATTGTAGGGAGGTCATACAGGCACGTGGAGGCCACACACACTACTGAGCCTCATTTTGACTTGTTTTAAGGACATTACATCAAAGTTGGATCAGCCTGTAGTGCGTTTTTCCACTTTAATTTTGAGTGTGACTCCAAATCCAGACCTCCATGGGTTGAAAAATTTGATTTACATTTTTTTATTTTTGTGTGATTTTGTTGTCAGCACATTGAACTATGTAAAGAACAAAGTATTTCAGAAGAATATTTAATTAACTCAGATCTAGGATGTGTTATTTTTGTGTTCCCTTTATTTTTTTGAGCAGTGTACTAGTGCTGATTAGCGACAGCGATGACGCTAATCAGCAACTAATCAGTGACTGCGGTGCGGTGGGCTGGGCGTTAATTAAACTACCTAGCAAGTAGCTAACTACCTGGCAAGGATGAGGGACCCTTACAGGGGGGGTGATCAATGACAGGGGTGTGGACAAGGGGGTGATCAGGGTGATCAGGGAGTCTAATATGGGTGATCAGGTGCTAAATAAGGGGTTAATAAATGACAGGGTAATGTGTAATGTGTAGTGTGGTGATTTGGTGCTACTTACAGAGCTGCCTGTGTCCTCTGGTGGTCGATCCAAGCAAAAGGGACCACCAGAGGAGCAGGTAGCAGTTATATCAGACGCTATTTTCAAAATAGCGTCTGATATATCGATTTCATTGGGCGATTCAAAAATCCACAGCCTGCCAGCCAATGATCGCGGCCGGCAGGCTGTAGATGAACTTGTGCACTACGCGATCCTGTGAACGCGCGCTCCTGTGTGCGCGCGTTCACAGGAAATCTGGGCTCACGCGAGATGACGCCAATCGGCGTTAGTGTGACCTGGGAGCGCCGCAGCAATGACGCCTTTCGGCGTTAGTGTGACGGGAGGTGGTTAAAGACTTTGTGGTTGCCTCTATACTGCATCCGCTGACCTGCCTACCAGAGCGAATCCCCACAGTTCACATTGGTTACTGCTATAGTTTGGGACACTTGCTATAGTTGGGATACTTGTTCATAGTACATCTGTATATTTGCCTGTTTGTATAGCACTATAGAACAGTCCATCTGTATATATGTATACATTAACACATCTGTATATATGTATACATCAGCACATCTGTATATTTGCTCTCTGTATAGCAATATAAAACACCTGTACATTTAACTTATTTGTACATAACTATTCCCGCCTTCTACACTACCCTTATCTGTATATAACATGTTTTTATTGCACTTGCTGCTCTTTGCACTTTTGATTAGATGCAAACTGCATTTCGTTACCCTGTATTTATACATGTGTAATGACAATAAAATTGTCAAATATTCACACACACATAATGGAGGGCATTGCTACTAATGGGGACCATTATTACTATTGGGGGTACTGTAGGTGGCACTGTTGCATCCGATAGTGCCGGATGCGGTGAATACTAGCAGACTGTTCCGGAGGTGTGAACGTAGCCTAAGATGTCTATGTGCCAAATTTTGCAGAGAAGAGACGTGGCTCATTATGGCTTCCTGGTCTGAAAGGACTAGATCAGTGATGGTGAACCTTTTAGAGACTGAGTGCCCAAACTGCAACCCAAAACCCACTTATTTATCACAAGGTGCCAACACGGCAATTTACCCTGAATAATACAGTCCAATATAGTGCATCTTCCATGTACTTTATCACTTAGCTATAATAGTTACATTCAGTGCGCCGTCTGTGCTGTTCATAGTGCGCCCTGCGCTGATGAATGGCAGGAAAAGTCTAAGGCATATTAGACTTTTTCCAGTGGGTGCCCACAGGGAGGGCTCTGAGTGCCACCTCTGGCACCCGTGCCATAGGTTCGCCACCACTGGACTAGATGAACAAAGATAACCTTTAAATCAGAGGAGACGTCACTGGATGTAAGAGGTATGTGGTGCTGTATAGTCCTGTATGTTTTTTTGCTATATATTTAATGCCCATCCAATTATGTCTTTACCAGAAGGGCTGGACGTAAGGGGTTAGACTCAGCGTACCCTCATACAAACTGGCACCTCGTTTCCTTAGTCCATTTGAAGTGATTCATAAATTGAATCCAGTCAGTTACAAGTTGCATCTCCCTGTCTCTCTCTGTATATATAATGCATTTCAAAACTACTGTGAGCAGGCACATATCTGGCATAACTACTGTGAGCGGGCACATATCTGGCGTAGCTACTGTGAGCGGGCACATATCTGGCGTAGCTACTGTGAGCGGGCACATATCTGGCCAAACTACTTTGAGAGGGCACATATCTGGCGTAATTACTGTGAGCGGGCACATATCTAGCGTAACTACTGTGAGCGGGCACATATCTAGCGTAACTACTGTGAGCGGGCACATATCTAGCGTAACTACTGTGAGTGGGCACATATCTGGCGTAGCTACTGTGAGCGGGCACATATCTGGCGTAGCTACTGTGAGCGGGCACATATCTGGCGTAGCTACTGTGAGCGGGCACATATCTGGCGTAACTACTTTGACAGGGCACATATCTGGCGTAATTACTGTGAGCGGGCACATATCTGGCGTAACTACTGTGAGCGGGCACATATCTAGCGTAACTACTGTGAGCGGGCACATATCTAGCGTAACTACTGTGAGTGGGCACATATCTGGCGTAACTACTGTGAGGGGACACATATCTGGGCATCACTACTGTGAGGTGGCACATATCTAGCGTAACTACTGTGAGGGGGCACATTTCTGGGCATAACTACTGTGAGGGGGCACATATCTGGGCATAACTACTGTGAGGTGGCACATATCTGGCATCACTACTGTGTGATGGCACATATCTAGCGTAACTACTGTGAGGGGGCACATTTCTGGGCATAACTACTGTGAGGGGACACATATCTGGGCATCACTACTGTGAGGTGGCACATATCTGGCATCACTACTGTGTGATGGCACATATCTAGCGTAACTACTGTGAGGGGGCACATTTCTGGGCATAACTACTGTGAGGGGGCACATATCTGGGCATAACTACTGTGAGGTGGCACATATCTGGCATCACTACTGTGTGATGGCACATATCTAGCGTAACTACTGTGAGGGGGCACATTTCTGGGCATAACTACTGTGAGGGGCACATATCTGGGCATAACTACTGTGAGGGGGCACATATCTGGGCATCACTACTGTGAGGGGACACATATCTGGGCATCACTACTGGGAGGGGGCACATATCTGGGCATACCTACTGTGAGGGGGCACATATCTGGGCATAACTACTGTGAGGGGGCACATATCTGGCGTGGCCTAGTGCCAAAGGAATTTGCCTGCTGCACATACTGCCCCTCTTCTTTATTTTCAAAAGTTGGGAGGTATGCAGGGGCATTTGTGGCCGAATTATTGAATAGATACCAAGACAAAAACTTTTATAGGAGCCTGGGGCATTATTTTATTACACTTGGCATTATTGCAGGCTCTATAACAGTGGTACAAGAAATATTAAAGGGAAGTTATATAGGCAGGTACTGCAGAAATGTATTGTAGTGACTCATTTGCTCTACTCTAGAGGCACTCTGGCTGGCATGATTTGGACACTGCCAGTTATAGAAACTGTGGCTGATAGTAATAGCCTGCTGCAGCCGCTATATACTATTAATTAGTATATGGATACTCTAGTCTAGATCTAGAAGTCAATATGTAGTTACTTATATTATGCACCGTTATAATACCCTGGTATCAGCATTGTCGCACGCTCCTCTCGGAGTGAACAGCAGGGGGCGCTGCGAATAAAAAGTCAATGAATCATGGATAATCAGAGAGTCAATGTTGTGCGACAGGATGGCGCGTCCTAAGAACCTGTTCGCCGGTGGACCGCAAACACGGAAGTGGCGTGGAACGCACAGACGGCAGAGTGATCGTCCACTGGAGACGTGCGCCGCGCAGTGGGAAGTGTGGACGTGACTGAGGCGGAGCGCTCGGTGTGCCTCGTCACTTACCGTCAGCACGACAGTCTGCCAGACCAGGTATGAATAATGTATTAATATGGGAGTAAAGGAACTTCTGCCAAGCGGAGAACCCCCGGTGATGAGTGGCACCTGCAGTGCCCATAGAGATGCCGGCCTGGATCCATAGGCTTCCCTTCCCACTCGCAGTGTATGTTTGGATGCACAGCGGATAATGTGCCCTGTGTGTGAACAGAGTCTGAATGCCACAGTACTTCCCTAGTAACTGCAGACACCGTGCCCCTGTACAGAGGTGACAGCCAGATTGGTCCTATCACTCCAGTACTTAGGACTGAGTCTCTTTTAACCCCTTTGTGGTATATATATATATATATACGTCGCTGTTGGGAAGCACTTCCTGTAAAGCGCTGTACATGTCTGGCGCAGTGGGAAGGGGTCAGCAGGCCAGCATTAATTATCACCCAAAAAGAAATCATGCCATACCCCCCCAACTCCCATGCCCGTGTGCAACGGCTATCATTGTGATTGTGGCCTGCCAATCGCAGACATTTTCAGTAGAATCCAAGCACAGACCAACCAAACGGGACATCAGTGGACATTTGCACTAACAAAAGGAGGCCCTGCACTGTTTTGCTATGCCAGGAATTAGCCGAGTGGAGTGGGCACAGCACCGAGCTCACTGCACCTGTATTCCAGTAGTATTGGGGAATCTGTGCACCGCATACATGTCAGCAGTGTTCGAGTCTATGGGTTCCAAACACTTAGACACCCTGAACTTCAGGTGACTATTTTTTCAGTAAAACAGTAAAATCGATAGTTTATTAGAAAATTTAGTTACAGTGCATATCGAATATTGTTACGCTTTAAGTTTTACTACTTTTGCACAATAAAACCCCTTTAAAAAAAATAATATTTTTTTTTGCTTTGCTTCATCCCAAGACCCATTTTTTTTATATTTTATTTTGGAGTTCATGAAACTATTGGATGTTTAAAGGGAACCTGTCACCTAAAAAAAAAAAAAAGCCCCCCAAACCGCCAGCATTACCTTAATAGCCAGCAGTATGTTCCTAAAGATCCTTTTCTTCCTCCGGCCAGATGCACCAAAATCTTGAAAAACAAACTTTAATCCCCTGCACGCGCTATGTAACAGCAGAGTTTGAAGTCAAGAGGGCAGCGGCCTCCTCGCTTCAAGTCAAGCTAAGCCCGCCCCTTACCTGCCCTCCCTTCACTGTGATTGACATCCTGCTGTGAGGCCGGGATCGTGCAAGTCTCGCACATGCGCAGTGCGCTCCTTGTCACTGCGCAATCCCGGCTCCCGCACTCAGCCGGCCGCCTCCGCTCCTCTGCGCATGCGCCGGGCGCGCACGATGGAAAAGCCTGGCGCATGCGCAGAGGAACAGAAGCGGCCGGCTGAGTGCGGGACTTCAAACTCTGCTGTTAGCGCGTGCAGGGGATTAAAGTTCGTTTTCAAGATTTTGGTGCATCTGGCCGGAGGAAGGAAAGGATCTTTAGGAACATACTGCTGGCTACTTTAAAGGGATTCTGTCACCTGGATTTTAGTGACAGAGCTTTTAACATCATCACATCAGTCTGCTCGTTTTGTATTAAAATATACTAGTATTACTACCCTAAGACTGGGTTCACACGGGCAAGACTTCCGCGCGGGTGCAATGCGTGAGGTGAATGCATTGCACCCGCACTGAATCCGGACCCATTCATTTCTATGGGGCTGTGCACATGAGCAGTGATTTTCACGCATCACTTGTGCGTTGCGTGAAAATCGCAGTATGCTCTATACTGTGCGTTTTTCACGCAACGCAGGGCCCATACAAGTAAATGGGGCTGCGTGAAAATCGCAAGCAAGTGTGGATGCGGTGCGATTTTCACGCATGGTTGCGAAGACTAAAGTCTATTCACTGTATTATTTTCTCTTTATAACATGGTTATATGGGAAAATAATAGCATTCTTTAATACAGAATGCTTAGTAGAAGGTCAATTGAGGGTTAAAAAAAAATAAAAAGAATTAACTCACCTCCTCCTCTTGATTGCGTAGTTGCCGGTCTCTTCTTACTACTTTAATCATGAGCTGCCGGCTAAAGGACATGTGGTGACGTCCAATCACATGGTCCAATCACATGGTCCATCACTGTGCTGATGGACCATGCGATTGGACCATGTGATGAGCTCAGTGACGTCATCACAGGTCCTTTGACAGGTCCTGAAGAAAGAACAGGTGACCGGCAGCTACGCGATCAATTGGAGGAGGTGAGTTAATTTTTATTTTATTTTTTTAACCCTCAATTGACCTTCTACTAAGCATTCTGTATTAAAGAATGCTATTATTTTCCCTTATAACCATGGTATAAGGGAAAATAATTACATCTACACAACCTTGAACCCAAACCTGAACTTCAGTGAAGAAGTTCGGGTCTGGGTGCCACATTCAGTTTTTTATCACGCGCGTGCAAAACGCATTACACCCGCGCGATAAAAACTGAACGGAACGCAATCGCAAATTGCGTACCTACTCGCGTGGGTTTGCTGCAATGCACCCGGGACTCATCCTGAGTCAAAACGTGACGCCCGTGTGAACCCAGCCTAAGTGTTGTCCTTTGTCTAGAAAATCACTTTCATTATTATGGTAATTACCTGAGTAAGGTGCCCAAGGGGCTGTCCCTCCGGCCGTTGGTGCCCAGCCGCGCCCCTTCTCCTGGAGCCCAGCACCGCCCCACTGCTAATTTATTCACTCCTCATTGCTGGCTGGCGCATGTGCAGTGTGTCCTGTGAGGCCGATCCTGGCGCTGACATGAGTATCCACGGCGCACGCGCGAGCTTATGGCTCAGCGAACGCATTCCGTGGATACACATGTCAGCGCCTGGAATCGGCGCAATATCGCTTATAGCTATCTCCATGCTGGATAAAGAGAGCTATTGAGTCCATAGTTAATAAAACATGTAGAATTATACATTAAAAATCCTGCGAGTCTCACAGGTAGTAAGTGCTTTCTAATTTACTTAACCCAACAAGTATTCCTTGTATACTAACCAAGTATCACCTAATGAATACGTGGCATTTTTGTATATACTAACAACCCATTAATACCTAGGCTGCTACTGGAGGTGGCATGTGGGATGAGTTATTAAGTATGTCCGTCTTAATGTATTATAAGCCCATTTATATTACTCCATGCGCCAATAGTGCTATATGTGTTAAACGCTCTTAATGTTTGTTTTGGACGTGGAGCAGACGTTACTGCTGACCTTACTGACTGAACCGATTCCATGGCGTGCCATAGCTCCAGTTACTCCCCATTGCGAAACCACAAGGAATATATGTGATTAGCGCTCCACCTAATAGAGTATAGCTTCCTCTCGCCATGGATACTATTTACAGCGCATGCGCCATGGACATGTACTGTTGGTATATAGAGATTCCCCTTTCCTATATTGGCCTTTGTCATGGAACACAAGTTACTATCGACCTTACTGATAGCGGTCTTTTGTTATTTTTACATGGGCTGCCCAAGTTTTATTTGAACTTAGAGAATCTCTTTAAATGTGTACAGTCTTGAGACCACTATCTTGATTAGTATATATTTGTATATTCTTATACTTTACATGGGATTGGATCGCAGTCAGTTTTTTTTTTTCAGTGTCACATATATGAGGAAGGGTTTGCTTTATTATTCTCATGTGTGTTCTCTGTTAAGAACAAAAGAATTGTGGGTGGGCACTCATACTACAGACAAGGCAGAAAGCAATTTATGAGGTCAATAAAATATAAAATACAAACATAAATAGTCCTAGTATTGATGGACAAATAGCATGTATATTGCATATAAAATCCTAGTATGCTAGGCAAAATGTATATCAAGACCTGCAACATGTACAATCCTAAAGTTGCAGGCAATGTAGATCACAATGTGTGTACTAAGACCTGCAACAGTATAGCAATAGGACTGAAACTTGCAGCAATGTGAAGACTAAGTTGCTTGAGACATCCAAAAAGTCAGTGAGGACCAGTCTTAGTGAATGCTAACACAATGTCTCTAGTCATGGAGTTCAGCAGTGGTATATTATGGCCCAATGTCTCTGGTAACATGTGCAAGGCTAAACAGCCTCAAAGGAATTCCTTCTGGATGAAATCCCGTATGGATAAAATAGCCAGCCTATATGTAGGTAGATATAAGAGGGAGTATAACAACTTATGTACCGATATCTTCCTGTGCGGCGTCCCGCATCAACGGTACAGTGGACTCACCTCTATGTCCGTATATTAGATATTGGAAGCTGCCCTCCTCTCCGCCGAAAGTTCAGCAGTTTCACTTGTCAGTGGTGGCGGGGAGCAGACTGCAATCAGGGCCGGTGCTATAATAAGGCAGACCAAGTGGCTGCCTTAGGGCGGAGAGACAGGGGGAGGGGAGGGCGGAAAAAAGGAAATTTTTTTTAAATACCCTGTATATTTCGCCCCTGGGTCTTATGGGGCGAATACTAATGAAGCGCTTCATTAGTACCGGAGGACCGGGAAGCGGTCCTCCGCTCGGCTGTCTGCTGTAAAGGGCTGCGCACCATGTGACCTCACTGTGCAAAGCCTTCACAGCTGAGAACCAGGAAGAAGAGAGAGAGCGCTGGTGATGAGGAGCGGCGTCGTCCAGGAGCAGGAGAGGTAATGGCGCTAATGGCTGATATGGAGGGCATGATTGATGGCGGGCATGATGGCTGACATGGGGGGCATGATGGCTGACATGGGGGGCATGATGGCTGACATGGGGGTCTGATCTGAGGCATTGGGGGCCTTATCTGAGGTCTGATTAACATTGGGGGCCTGATTGCTGGTCTGACCTGAGGTGCAGTGGAAAATATTTTTTTCTTATTATCCTCCTCTAAAACCTAGGTGCGTCTTATGGGCCGGTGCGTCTTAGAGGGCAAAAAATACGGTCCTCAAACCAGCTATTGTCTGAAGCAGAGAGAAGATACCAGGACCACACAGAGGAGAAGCCAGCTGCTGCAGACGGGACCAGGGCCAGGAGAGCTGTGAGGGGAGGGGGCGCCAAAATGGAGCTTGGCTTGTGTTGGCAAAAATCCTTGCACCGGCCCAGACTGCAATCACTGTTCAGCTGGTCGATTTTCATGCACCAGTCTCACGATATTTTGCAGTGTTGGTTTCGGCTATATTGCCGCTCCAGCTGTAAAATTTCTTCAAACAAATTCCATCGACTGTGTACAGCTTGGTAATTCCTACAGCATATATTTCCACGCCAAACGCATTTCGAAACGTTTCAACCTCAGTGGCTAAAATATGCTGTTTCTCATGATACTTTTATAGGGCACCATCTTGGGATATTGGTAAATCCTGAGTTGGAATTCTTCATTGCATCATCTGACAATTTCATTCACAGTAACACTAAAAGGGTCTATGTGCGGTTCATTTGCGATTTTTCATATTGTGATTTTTCGTCCAATAATTTTTCTTTATACAGTCCAATTTTGTTGCATTTTCCTATGTACATACTGTTGCGAATCTTTATTTTTATTTCATTTGATCTTATGTAAATTTTTTTTTTTTTTTGGGCTAGTTAAATTCCTTATACTGCGATATATGAAAATATAATGGTCTTACTTACTTTCCTTCAGCAGTTTCTTATAAAAACGAACTTTTATAATATGTAAATTAGGTCTCTACCAGCAAGTAGGGCGTCTACTTGCTGGTAGCCGCCGCAAAAAACCGCCCCCTCGTCGTGTTGATTGACAGGGCCAGCCGCGATCTCCTCCGGCCGGCCGGCCCTGTCAGCACTTCAAAAATCGCGCGCCTGTGTTCATTCGGCGCAGGCGCTCTGAGATGAGGAGGCTCACCTCCTCAGCACTCCCTCAGTGCGCCTGCGCCGATGACATCTTCTCTTTCGGTGATGTCATCGGCGCAGGCGCACTGAGGGAGTTCTGAGGAACACAGGCGCGCGATTTTTGAAATGCTGACAGGGCCGGCCGGAGGAGGAGATTGCGGCTGGCCCTGTCAATCAACACGACGAGGGGGCGGTTTTTTGCAGCGGCTACCAGCAAGTAGACGCCCTACTTGCTGGTAGAGACCTAATTTACATGTTATAAAAGTTCGTTTTTATAAGAAACTGCTGAAGGAAAGTAAGTACCGGTAAGACCATTATATTTTCATATATCGCAGTATAAGGAATTTAACTAGCCCAAAAAAAAAATAATGACTTTAGTGGGGTGACAGAAGCCCTTTAAATTTGATGCTTTCGTATATACGAATTTAGGACTATCGGCCAACAGGGAGCCTATAATTTTATCCTTTTTAATATGAAACCAATATTTTTTGATTTTTTCTATTTTTTTATGGTTAGTACTATACGGCAGAACAATGTATGGAGTGTCATCTCCATTCACTGTATTGTCCACAATCTGTGCTTCTTCCTGAGTATCAAAGGAGGTTTGTCTATTCATCAGTATGACCTTCTCAAGTGATTGGTCAACTGCGTGTATGGGATAATTTTTACTGAGGAATTGTTCCTTCATCGTATTGGCTTCTTCCCTAAAAGTCTCGTCCTTCGTGCAATTTCTTTTTAACCTCCTAAACTGTCCTAATGGAATGTTTAGTAGCCACCTAGGTAAATGGCAGCTACTAAACAAAATGTAGCTATTTCTGGAGGTTGGCTTTTTAAATGTACTACAAATTAACTTTTTATTTTCCATTTTTATTAATAAATCCAGAAAGTCTGTTTGTTCTTTATTTACACTTGCTGAGAACCGCATCTTCAGGGAATTGTTGCCTATTTCCTCCAGAAAATGGGAAAGTTCTTCTTCATCTTTTTTCCAGATAAAGACTATATCATGGATATATCTATGCCAGAGCACCAGGTCCGTCCCCAGCCTTGGGTCGATGAATTCATCTTCCCAATTAGCCATAAATAAATTGGCATAGATGGGGCGAACCTGGTGCCCATGGCAGTCCCGATCTTCTGGAGGTAGTAGTCCGTCTCAAAATAAAAATAATTATGGGACAATATAAATTTAACACCTTCCACTAGATACTCAATCTGTTCTATGTTTAGGTCACTCTCTTTTTCTGCAATTAGGATCTCATTGCCGCTATCCCTTGTTCGTGATTTATGATAGTGTATAACGAGTTCACATCCAACGTTCCCATGATCCAGTGGGATTCAAACTCAAGTTTCTCTAAGATTTTTACAATTTGGGTAGTGTCCTTTTATATAGGATCTTGCTTTCCTCACTGTAGATTGTAATAAACGGTCAATCTACTGGGAAAGGTTGGATGTGAACGACCCAATGCCCGAAATTATGGGGCGTTCAGGAGGATCTTGTAAGCTTTTGTGGACTTTCGGGAGACAGTAGAAAACAGGTCATCTTAAATCCGTGCCTACTATAAAATCAAATTCTCGTTTTAGTAAAATGCCTCTATCTAGGCCTCTTTTACAATATTCAATCAATTTACCGTTGAATTATTTTATCGGATCTCCTTTTAATTAGACATATGTCTTATCATCTGTCAGTTGCCTAAGACATTCTGCCTTGTTCTTATCAGCATCCATCAGGACTATCGCACCCCCCTTATCCGCAGGGTGGATCACTAGATTCTCTTGCTCTTGAAGTTGTTTAATTGCATTGCGTTCTTGTCTAGTTAGATTATCAGTTTTAGTATGTATTTTCATTTTTCTGATAACTGCTTCCACACATTGGCGGAAGGCCGCAATTTCTTGATCTATTTCCTGCTTAGGGAAGTGATTTGAAGCCTTTTTCAAACCCGTATGTTCAAATGTATGTCTCTTTTCTTCTGTGGAGTTAATGGGATTTTTTTAATAATATTTTTTAAGGCAAAGTTTTCTAATAAATTTTTCAATATATAGGTCAAATTTGCTTGAAGTTGTAGTAGGAGTAAACTTAAGGCCCTTATTTAGTAATTTGCTCTGAACCGTGGTTGGTGAGAAGGAGCTCAAGTCAGGGATGTAATCTGATGTGCCCTATAGAGACATCCCAAATATGTTCTAAGAAAAAACGAAAAAGATACAACAAAATCGTATAGATAAAAAATGTAATAGAAAAATATGCAAAAAAAAATCGCATGGTTTTTCTGAGAATGCAATTTTACATGAGATCAAATAAAATAAAAAGAAAGATTCGGAACAGTATGTACATAGGAAAATGCAACTAAATTGGACTGTATAAAGAAAAATTATTGGAAGAAAAGTCGCATATGAAGAAAAATCGTAAAGAAAAATCGCAATATATAAAAAAATCGCAAATAAACCGCACATAGACCCTTTTAGTGTTACTGTGAATGAAATTGTCGGATGATGCAATGAAGAATTCCAACCCAGGATTTACCAATATCCCAAGATGGTGCTCTATAAAAGTATCATGAGAAACAGCATATTTTAGCCACTGAGGTTGAAACTAGTCGTTTTGAAACGCGTTTGGCATGGAAATATATGCTGTAGGAATTACCAAGCTGTACACAGTCGATGGAATTTGTTTGAAGAAATTTTCCAGCTGGAGCGGCAATATAGCCGAAACCAACACTGCAAAATATCGTGAGACTGGTGCATGAAAATCGACCAGCTGAACAGTGATTGCAGTCTGCTCCCCGCCACCACTGACAAGTGAAACTGCTGAACTTTCGGCGGAGAGGAGGGCAGCTTCCAATATCTAATATACGGACATAGAGGTGAGTCCACTGTACCGTTGATGCGGGACGCCGCACAGGAAGATATCGGTACGTAAGTTGTTATACTCCCTCTTATATCTACCTACATATAGGCTGGTATTTTATCCATACGGGATTTCATCCAGAAGGAATTCCTTTGAGGCTGTTTAGCCTTGCACATGTTACCAGAGACATTGGGCCATAATATACCACTGCTGAACTCCATGACTAGAGACATTGTGTTAGCATTCACTAAGACTGGTCCTCACTGACTTTTTGGATGTCTCAAGCAACTTAGTCTTCACATTGCTGCAAGTTTCAGTCCTATTGCTATACTGTTGCAGGTCTTAGTACACACATTGTGATCTACATTGCCTGCAACTTTAGGATTGTACATGTTGCAGGTCTTGATATACATTTTGCCTAGCATACTAGGATTTTATATGCAATATACATGCTATTTGTCCATCAATACTAGGACTGTTTATGTTTGTATTTTATTGTAACATTTTATATTTTATTGACCTCATAATAAATTGCTTTCTGCCTAGTCCGTAGTTTGAGTGCCCACCCACAATTCTTTTGTTCCTAACTTTATTTATACTGGCAGGGTGAGCCACGTTGGTTGGTTGCGCCTACATCCATATATTGTCAGACCTTTAGCCGTCCCTTTTTTTGGATCTATTATTTGTGTTCTCTATGTACTTACTTTGGCCGAGAACAAGATCCAAGAAGGACTGAAATGTTATTGAATATTGTGTGATGATGGAAGGATAAATGAATGCATATTTGGAGTGCTGAATGCTGATCTCATTGATTATGTCATCAGTGACATCTTACTGGGAAATCTTCATCTTACCTTATTTGTTCTGTGTCTGTAGATAGAAGTGTGGATCCAATGTATTATGGTTGTCTGCTGACGATGATCCAGCACTTCTGGAAATGGGGAAACCTCAGAGCCAGCTGAATGAGAGGATATTAAACATCACCTTGGAAATCATCTTCCTGCTGACCGGAGAGGTGACTGCTTGTGGGAACTGTAACAAGACATCATTATTATTTCTTTCAATAAAACATGGACAAAACTGGAAAGAAGAGAGATTTTGAAATATCATGACATAATTTTCCGTGTATAGCAAAAAAAAAAAGTGATCAGGGAGCAGATTTAGTATTCTAGTCATTTACGGTATTTAGACAGCATGAATGTAATCTAGGCAGTCTAAACTACTATGATACATTAGGTGCATGTTTAGTAGACATTTTAGACACTGTTGTCTAACTTTACACCACCTATTGGTTTTGCGCCAAATATTGGCATGTACTGTCGCATTGCAAGCCACACCCCTTGTCTAGTAAGACAAAAATGATCTAAAACACATCACAAATGTGGTTCAAGACATGTACACCAGATTTTGGCCATAATTTAAACAGGGCTGTGGAGTCGGTAGATAAATGTTCCGACTCCTCAGTTTTATGTACCTCCGACTCCCCAACTCCGACTCCTCTGTATTATTATGCGAATGTATTTTATACATTCCTTGAGGGAAAGAAATGCAACCTACCACAGAACTACTGGCTGGGAAGCCAACAGACTACTGTATTGCACAGTTTAAGCAAAAGACAAACACAATGAAAACAAAGTTTTATAAAAAAAAATTATTAATCCATCAAGTGGCTGGATAGTAGCAGCAGGCATAAACATCAGGAACAGGATCTTTACCAGTTCAAAAATAAAAACCACATTATTTGGTTGTTTTAGAACAAAAACAAAGCTTATCTATAATGAACCAAAAACAAAATCTGTAAAACCTAGAAATGGTTTATATTAATCTTGAAATGTAGTTATAGGCTTAGCAAATGCAAATCAATTCAATGTAGAGTTCTAAGGAAGAGAATTGCCTCTGCAAGATCTGCTTTCATAGAGGCTCTTAAGTCAGACTTTATTATTTTTAGGGCTGAAAATAATCTTTCGACACTGACTTGGGTGGGTGGCATTGCAGTAACTATTCTGGCCACATCACTAACGATCTCTGGATAAACAAGGATTGTGCGTTGCGTGCCATATAGTGAAGCACATGAAAAGCATGCTTCTTCACGGTCACTTAACGTGTTCGTTTTGCGGTTACGTGAGGCACTGCATGCATTGGTCTTTATTCTTACAGTAGAGAAGTCATTAATTATAACTTTTTGTGAATTGGGACATTTAAACTTGCATTTTTTTTAAAATTCCAATCTAAATTTAGTAGGAGTCGGAGTCGGTGCATTGTTTGCCGACTCCGACTCCAAGTACCCAAAATTTCCCCCGACTCCGACTCCTCGACTCCGACTCCACAGCCCTGAATTTAAATGCAATGCACTCCGAAAGCAGCATGTTATAGAGCAGATAATATAGTTTTGTGGGGAAAGATTCAGTAAAACCTGTAATTTTATATATTTTTCTTAGCTTTTTCCACCTCCTGCAAACATCTATCGGTACAGGCGGGAGGTATTATCAGTGACTGACAGCTATCTCTTATGCACTCTAAAGGCTGTATTACACTGGCCGATATTTGGGCAATAATAGCCAACAAACGTTTGCATGAACGCTCGCAGATTCCCGATGAATGAGCAAATGCTCGTTCATTGGGAAATTCTGATTTCTAAGCATGCTTAAAAATCAGCATTTGCCGCCGGCGGATCGTGCTATCTAATAGCGATCTGATGGCAGCAAACCACTAGACAGTATGGGGATGAGCGATGGCATAGCGATGCTGACATAGAATTCCTTTATGGTCCTTGGTAGCGGAATCCATAACGGGATTCTTAGATAACCCTAACCTGTACACCAAACTTGAAAACACAATTTCGCTCAACACTAGTGACAGGTCCTCCTTAAAGGGGTTGGCCACTTTCTGGTTACTGTTGACCAGTGTGTTTGTGAGATGATTATATGGCACTTACTAATATTGTCTATTGAAATTTTCCACCATTTTCTATATTTCATAAGCCATGCCCCTTGTTTACAAAGTCTTTTGAGCTGTCCACACAAAGGTCCTGTCCATAAAATGGCTGCTGATGGAGGGTCATGTGACCAGGCAAATCACCTCCATGTGATGTCTCCTCCATTCTAATACACTGCACCTGCCATCTGCCAATAGTGGAGACATCACATGGCGGTGATTTGCCTGGTCACGTGATCCTCCATCAGCAGCCATTTTATGGACATGACCTGTGTGTGGACAGCACAAAAGACTTTGTAAACAAGGGAGCATACCTTATAAAAAATAGAAAATGGTGCAGAATTTCAACAAAGGCTATATTAGGAAGTGCCATATAATCATCTCACAAACACATTAGTCAACAGTAACCAGAAAGTGGCCAACCCCTTTAAGCCTGAATTCTGGTGCATTTAACTTAGAAATTCTACCCTATTATGTTTTTAAAATTTGCTTATTTTGAAGGATTATGGACCTGTAAATGAAAATGTGATACGCAGCAGTGCCCACCATGTGTCTGGAGGATGTAGTAGCACTCAGAAACCCATCACAGAGCCACCAATTCACTCACTGATACATGAGGAAAACCATGAACACCAGATCCTGGACCTCACCAAGAAGATCATTGAGCTGCTGACTGGAGAGGTGAGCGCTGCTGGGAATTCTGGGACATTATACAGTAATACAAGGGAGGTGTCAGGTTGGTGACTGTATCATTGTGTGTGTCAGGTTCTTATAAGGAGTCAGGATGTCGCTGTCTATTTCTCCATGGAGGAGTGGGAGTATATAGAAGAACACAAGGATCTGTACAGGGATATTGTCTTCACTTCCCCGGGTAAGAGGAATTATTGGTGTCTCTTGTGTTGGTATGTGGGGATTGTGTGTTTTTGTTTGCCTTTATAGAACAATTTATGAAACCATCTAGGCTGGAGAAGTACATGGTTTCAGAAGTGGCAGACTGCTTATCGCTCTTCACTTTCAGCCAGTGTGTGGCCATTTATTTAACTAGTTAAATGGCTAGCCAATACAAGAGTAGAAAGGGGCTTTTTGTTATTCATAGCTTGTCATTCCCAGACTTTAGAATTGTTGGATGAAAGACCTTTTCCTGAGGAGTAGAAAATCTGGCCATGCAGAGAATTCATTCAACGGTAGTGTTTTACAAAGAGAGCTTGATACTAATAGTTGAATGAAGTGTGCAGTTACCCGGTCAGAGAACCATCACCTGTGCCTGTATGGTACCAGACATCCTACTGTGATTTCACCATCATGTAGGGTCACACTAAGACTTTTTGTTGCACTACCAATTGAGTCATAAAGCTGCACTGAGCTGTATGCAAGCATAAGCACTCCAAAAAGTCTGCTTTGTAAGCATTTGGACGGGGGCTATAGTTCTATTACTCGGTAGCAGTACAAAAAGTCTGAGTAGCCCTGGTCCTAATGGTACATACATGCAGAATAAAACCAAAGGTTCTGTGGAAGAGAAATTGCATGTCTGTGTATGGTTAGGTAGCTGCTAAATACTATGCATGTCTGCATAAACATATCAAATATACAGGTTTGTTGTGGGAACCAAAGTACATAACATGTACAATCATGTCAAAAAATTAGGACATGTCAAGTTTTTTATTTAACATATGTCAAACTCTTTCCTGTACCAGTTTTTCTTTTTTCTTTTTCGTCTCCCCTATAACTTTATTTTTCTGTTCTGCCATGTTTTTTGGATTTTGCTTTTACGGTGTTCTCTGTGCTGCAAAAATTACATGATAACTATTTTGCAGGTCAGTATGATTATACTAAATGTATAGCGTTTTTCTTGTGCTTTACTGCTTTAACCCCTTCCTGACATGTGATGGACATGTACAGAGCACGTCAGGTCTTTGAAGATGGTGCCCGCTCCAGAGTGGGGCAGGCGCCATGGCTGACACCCGGAGCTAATGTCTGTGATCGGAGATAACATTTAAAGGCTATGTACACCTTTAGTGGCAATTTGTTTATTATTGCATTGTACTTATTTTGAGCTAAAAATAATTTTTTCAATTGGTCTTTATTAACAATATAGAATCCTTTTTTCTGTACAGAGCGGAGATGCTCTACTAGCCGCCTGTCTTTTCCATCATCCGGGGAGCAGACGAACACCTTATCTCTGACCTCCTAAACACTCATTATAGCTCAATTCTTATGTTACTGGTAAGAATGTGGCTTAAATAAGTGTTTATAACCTCTTAGAAGTTTAGAGATAAGGGTTATTAGATGACCCAAAGTGAAAGTACCAGTCACACAGAAAAACAGTTAAACCTTTGTGACAGAATGGCTCAATATTTTTAATAAAGGCCAATTGAAAATATGATTTTTAGCCAAAAATGAGTAAAATATATTCATAAACAAAAATTGCCTCCAAAGGTGTACATAGCTTTTAACCCCTCAGGTCAGTTGTCTTCATGGCAACTGAGAGGCTTTTCCCTGAATGGCTTTCCCACGTGTACATTGTTGGAGCCGTTCATTTTTTCTGATAGCCTCGAGCCTGCTAAAGGCTCTGAGGCTACCACAGCAATACTTCCAATGGAACCCTGCCTGTGGTAGGGCTCCATAGCAACATGGCGAATCTCCCATAGACTGCAATGGTAATTCTTTCCCTAAGGTGACCTAATAGGTGTAAAAAGAAATAAAATTAAAGTTTTTAAAAATATACAAAACATATAAAAATTCAAATCAAATAAACGGTTTAAAAAATAAAAAAAAGATGATTTGCCCCGCTTTGTCTCAAAATGCCCATATTATTAAAATACAGTCCTGATCAAAAGTTTAAGACCACTTGAAAAATGGCAAAAAATCATATTTTACATTGTTGGATCTTAACAAGCTTCAACATGCAAGAAGAAGAAATGAGAGTGAGACAAAACATTTTTTGAGCATTCAATTAATTGAAAATAACGATTAAACTGAAACAGGCAGTTTTTCAGCTGATTCAAATTTTAGGACCACATGCCTTTTAAAAGGCCAAATCTGTGAAAAGATGTGGATTCATTGTCATTTTCTGTCAGGTAGTCACACGTTGTGATGGCAAAGGCAAAAAAACTCATTTTTTGAACGTGATCAGGTTGTTGAACTGCATAAGCAGGGTCTCTCACAGCGCGCCATCGCTGCTGAGGTGGGACGCAGTAAGACAGTAATTTGGAATTTCTTAAATGATCCTGAGGGTTATGGAACAAAAAAGTCAAATGGAAGACCCAAAAAAATGTCATCAGCACTGAGCCAGGGGATCCAATTGGCTGTCCGTCAAGACACTGGACGATCCTCGACCCAAATTAAGGCCCTTACTGGTGCTGACTGCAGCCCCATAACAATCAGACGGCATCTGAGACTGAAGGGCTTCAAAAACAAAAAAACATCTTCAAAGACCTCGTCTCCTTGAACGCCACAGAACTGCTCGTTTGGACTTTGCAAGAGAGCACCAAACATGGAACATTCAAAGGTGAAAGAAAGTTTTATTCTCTGATGAGAAAAAAATTAACCTTGATGGTTTCCAACGTTATTGGCATGATAAGCAGATCCCACCTGAGATGTTTTCTACGTCCCACAGTGGAGGGGGCGCCATAATGGTCTGGGGTGCATTTTCCTTCAGTGGAACAATGGAGCTTCAGGAGATGCAGGGGCGTCAAACGGCCGCTGGCTATGTCCAGATGTTGCAGAGAGCATTCCTCATGACTGAGGGCCCTCGTCTGTGTGGTAACGACTGGGTTTTTCAACAGGACAATGCTACAGTACACAATGCCCGCAGGACAAGGGACTTCTTCCAGGAGAATAACATCACTCTTTTGGCCCATCCTGCGTGTTCCCCTGATCTAAATCCAATTGAGAACCTTTGGTGATGGATGGCAAGGGACGTTTACAAAAATGGACAACAGTTCCAGACAGTAGATGGCCGTCGTGCGGCCGTCTTCACCACTTGGAGAAATGTTCCCACTCACCTCATGGAAACGTTTGCATCAAGAATGCCGAAACAAATTTTTGAAGTGATAAACAATAACGGCAGAGCTACTCATTACTGAGTTCATGTTTGGAAGTTGGATTTCTCTTTTGGGAGGGGTTTAGTTTTTTTTTGGAGGTGTGGTCCTAAACTTTTGATCAGCTGAAAAACAATCCTGTTTCAGTTTATTCGTCGTTTTCATTAAATTGAATGCTCAAAAAATGTTTTGTCTCACTCCCATTTCTTCTTGTTGCATGTTGAAGCTCTACTTGGAACCTTGTTAAGATCCAGCCATGCTTAAACTTTTGATCAGGACTGTATTAACTTATTTATCCTGTATGGTGAATGGAGTAATATGAGAAAATCTGAATGGGTGATTCGCTGTTTTTTAAGTTCCTTCATTTCACAAAAAATTTAATAAAAAGGCATACACACTCCAAAATGGTATAAAAGCTGAAATGAGCCCTCACACAGTTCCGTAGATGAAACTATAAAAAAAATGTTAGGGGGGGTCAAAATATGGTGATGTAAAGCACAAAATTATTTTTTTCCCAAAGTTTAATTTTTCTTTATTAAAACACAAAAAATAAAAATGTGGTATTGCTCTAATAGTACTGACGTGGAGAATGAAGTTTACTTGCTAGTTTTACTGCATAGAGAATGATGTAAAACTAAAACCCATAACACTTTATTCACACAGTCCAGTGTTTGGTCAGTTATTTCCATCAGTGATTGTGAGCCAAAACCAGAAGTGCAGCCTCCACAGAGATGAGGGAAAGATTTGCACTTGTTCTGTGTTTCTGATCCACACCTGGTTTTGGCTCACGATCATGTATGGAAAACACTGACCAAACACTCAAGGCCTAAGGCCGGGTTCACACGAACGTGTGTGACCCGTGCCTGTGAAGCGGCCCGCAAATAGCGGGCCGCAATGCTTGTTCGCCGGCCGTAGGTCAGCCGCATCGGATCGCGGACCCATTCACTTTAATGGGTCCGCGATCCGGCTGTTCCGCGAAAAGATAGGACTTGTTCTATCTTTTAGCGGAATGGAACAACGGGACGTAACCCCAGGAGGCACTCCGTAGTGCTTCCGAGGGGTCCCGTCCCGTGCGGCCGTTCCGCGTTTCCGGATTAGCGGACCCATTGAAGTGAATGGGTCCGCATCCGTGATGCGGAATTCACACAGAACTGCGGCCGTGTATTGCGGCCCGCGATTTGCGGGCCGCAATACGGCCACGGGTCACGCACGTTCGTGTGAACTTAGCCTAAGGCTGGGTTCACACTTGAGCGTTTTACAGCGCGTTCAAACGCGCTGTAAAACGCTCAACACATGAAAACCAATGCTTCCCTATGGCCCTGGTTCTCACTTGAGCGTTTCACAGCACGTTTGAACGCGCTGAAAAACGCCCTACGCTCAAACAAGTTCTTGAGCTTCTTTGGGGCGTTTTGACGCGCGTTTGTGGCCATAGGACACTGCAGTCAATCACACAAACGCGCGTCAAACGCGCGTTTACTATTTCAAAAAACGCGCATAACAATGCGCGACAAAAACAGCTTCCCACTATACAATATTAAATGGTGCCATTAAAAAGTACAACTTGCCCCGCAAAAAACAAGCCCTCATATGGCTATGTGCACAGAAAAATAAAAAGTCATGGTTCAAATGATATGCCCAGCAATCTCCGTAAAACAGGAACTTTATTACATGCTTTATATTTATAGTATATGCTATTACATGCTTTGAGAAAGGGCCAGTTTATCCTGAAACATATCAACGTTACTTGCATTTTACGCCCGCTATAACAAAGTTCCTGTTTTAAGGAGATATTGCTGTGGCGGACATATCATTTGAAGTCTGTCTTGGAGCTCCAACTGGGTCCCAGCCACGCCACTTTCCAGGTGAATTTTATTTAATTAGATTACACTGTAGCTGGTGAGAATTGTTATTGTGCTTATGTTTTAATAAAATATTATGGCTCTGGGAAGGCAGAGAATGAAAATGCAGAAATGGAAAATCACCCAGTTGGGAAGGGATTAAAAAAAGTATACATCTACAGAGCTGTGTGACAGCTTGTTTGTTTTTTTTGTTTTTTATCACATTTATGCAATACTCTGATAAGCTTCAATGGGCTCTACAAAAAACCATAATGCTGCTGACAAACTGAAGGAATTTGCCCAATTGCAGCCAGATGAAGGCTCGTGCTCATAACTTCCTCAGCATGCTGTTCAGACATGGGCTCACAGTATCCCAGATCCCACTAATGTACAGTCGTGGCCAAAAGTTTTGAGAATGACAAAAATATTAGTTTTCACAAAGTTTGCTGCTAAACTGCTTTTAGATCTTTGTTTCATTTGTTTCTGTGATGTAGTGAAATATAATTAGTCGGTTTTTGTTTGTCCACCCGCCTCTTGAGGATTGACAACAAGTTCTCAATGGGATTAAGATCTGGGGAGTTTCCAGGCCATGGACCCAAAATGTCAACGTTTTGGTCCCCGAGCCACTTAGTTATCACTTTTGCCTTATGGCATGGTGCTTCATTGTGCTGGAAAATGCATTGTTCTTCACCAAACTGTTGTTGGATTGTTGGAAGAAGTTGCTGTTGGAGGGTGTTTTGGTACCATTCTTTATTCATGGCTGTGTTTTTGGGCAAAATTGTGAGTGAGCCCACTCCCTTGGATGAGAAGCAACCCCACACATGAATGGTCTCAGGATGCTTTACTGTTGGCATGACACAGGACTGATGGTAGCGCTCACCTTTTCTTCTCCGCAAGCCTTTTTCCAGATGCCCCAAACAATCGGAAAGAGGCTTCATCGGAGAATATGACTTTGCCCCAGTCCTCAGCAGTCCATTCACCATACTTTCTGCAGAAGATCAATCTGTCCCTGATGTTTTTTTTGGAGAGAAGTGGCTTCTTTGCTGGCCTTCTTGACACCAGGCCATCTTCCAAAAGTCTTCGCCTCACTGTGCGTGCAGATGCGCTCACACCTGCCTGCTGCCACTCCTGAGCAAGCTCTGCACTGGTGGCACTCCGATCCCGCAGCTGAATCCTCTTTAGGAGACGATCCTGGCGCTTGCTGGACTTTCTTGGACGCCCTGAAGCCTTCTTAACAAGAATTGAACCTCTTTCCTTGAAGTTCTTGATGATCCTATAAATTGTTGATTGAGGTGCAATCTTAGTAGCCACAATATCCTTGCCTGTGAAGCCATTTTTATGCAACGCAATGATGGCTGCACACGTTTCTTTGCAGGTCACCATGGTTAACAATGGAAGAAAAATGATTTCAGGCATCACCCTCCTTTTAACATGTCAAGTCTGCCATTTTAACCCAATCAGCCTGACATAATGATCTCCAGCCTTGTGCTCGTCAACATTCTCACCTGAGTTAACAAGACGATTACTGAAATGATCTCAGCAGGTCCTTTAATGACAGCAATGAAATGCAGTGGAAAGGTTTTTTTGGGATTAAGTTAATTTTCATGGTAAAGAAGGACTATGCAATTCATCTGATCAGTCTTCATAACATTCTGGAGTATATGCAAATTGCTATTATAAAAACTTAAGCAGCAACTTTTTCCAATATTTATGTAATTCTCAAAACTTTTGGCCACGACTGTAGATATGCCCATGGAAGATGAGTTGGGAGAACCCACGCTTAAACAAGTTACGGTGTAGTTCCTTGCAGCCATCACAACATATAAAACCACCATCACTGGCAAAATAGAGGACATAAAAGTAGATGTAGGAATCCTGAGGCAAAACTTACAAAATCTGTGAAATAGGGTTCACACTGCAGAAGAATCCATTTCTCGCCTGGAAGATACTACTGCTAACATACCTAGAACCATTTCAGATCTGACCTCTAAGTCAGAGATGTGGAAGCAAAAGGCTGATGATCTGTAAAATCACTTATGCTGTAATAATGTAAGAATCATCGGTCTTCCTGAGAGAGCTGAGGTCAGATACCCTGATGAATATGTTGATAGATGGATAAAATAACTTTTTTCAGAAACTGCCTTTTCTGCGGCCTATGCAGTCAAGTGGCTCACAGAGTCCCTGCCAGGAGCCCTACCGCACCCCTTATTAGCAAGATTTGTAAATTGCAAAGACCATGATAAAATCCTGATGCTGGCTAGGAAAAAGCAAGACCTAAAGGTTGACAACATGCGGGTATCCATTTTCCTGGACTTTTCTATGGAGCTGCAGAAACACAGAGCTTTGTTCCTGGATGTGAAAGGACTCATCAGACAAGCGAATATTCCATATTCCATGGCATACCCTGCCAGACTTTGCGTGGTGGATGGGGAAAAAGCTGTATTCTTCACCACTCCCAGAGAGGCATCTGAATGGCTATTCTTGCAGAGACGTTCCCCTAGAAGATCTATTTGTCACAGGTTTGGACTTGGTCTACCTGATATCCTTTTATTTCATGGTTACAGCTAAGCTTGGTTCTGCCCAGTAGATGCATGTCTTTGCTGTTTCAAACTTGAGTGGAGGTTTAGAAATGTTTATCTTCTCTTTTAGATTTGTTTGTTTTGTTCTGGATTTGTTTGTTAATAGTAGCTGGCTGGGAGTGAGTTCATATCTGTCTTCCATACCATGGCGAAACTATCCACTTCTAGACCATGCCATTTACTCCCTTCCTGACCAAGCCTAATGCCTCATTCACACGTCAGTGTTCGGTCAGTGACTTTGAACCAAAACCAGGTGTGGTTCTAAACACAGAACAGGTGCAGATCTTTCCCTTATACCTTATGTCTGTGGAGGCTCCAATCCTGATTTTGGTTCACAATCACTGATGGAAATCACTGACCAAAACACAGACGTGTGAATGAGACATCAGTTTGTGAATCTGACACGTGTCACTTTATTTGGTAATAACTTTGGAATGCTTTTAATTATCCAAGCCATTGTGAGATAGTGGTTTTTTTTTTCCCACACATTGTATGTCATGTTAATGGTAGATTTGGAAAAATTCACTATTTTCTAAATTTGAATCGCTCAGTTTATAAGACAGATAGTGATACCTCATACAATACTTATTAATTACCATTCACCCTATGTCTACTTTATTATTTTGGTAATGTTATTTAATTTTTTAAGGACGTTAGAACGTTTAGATTTTTAGAAGAATTTTTTTTTTTAATTTGAGAAAATTTCCAAAATCAATTTTTTTAAGGACTAATTTAATTCTGAAGTCCACCCATAAATTACCCATTTTAGAAACTACACCTCTCAAACTATTCAAAACTGATTTTAGAAATGTTAACCATTTAATTCCACAGGAATTCTACAGGAACTGTAGGTGAAATTTCACTTATTTTGCAGATTTTCCATTTGAATCCTTTTTTTCCTGTAACACATCAATGGTTAACTTCAAAACAAACATCAATATTTATTACCCTGATTCTGCAGTTTACAGAAACACTACATATGTGGTTGTAAACTGCTCTATGGGTACATAGCAGGGCTCAGGAGGGAAGGAGCGCCATATGGTTTTTGGAGGGCAGATTTTGCTGGAATGGTCTTAGTTGTGCTTAGTGCTATGTTGCATTTGAAGAGACCCTGAGGTACCCCCACAGTGAAAACCACCAAAAAGTGACCACATTTTGGAAATTGCACCACCCAAGAAATTTTTAATTGGTGTATTAAGCACTTTGATCCAACAGGCTTTCATAGAATTTATAACGCTTGGCTGTGAAAATAAAAAATTCCTTTTTTTTTAAATTTATTTTTTAAACAAGAAAATGGTACTTTAAGCCCAAACTTTCTTTTTCAAAAAGGGAAAACAGGAGAATGCCACCCCACAATTTTCTACCCATTTTCTCTTGAGTACAGAAGTACTATAATTAACTAGATACCACTGGTGCGGGATTGTACTTCTCTATTACTACTCCAATAGTTCTCTTCCTGGAAGAGTTTTACTGGATTGATTTATTAGAGACACATCAATCCCATCACTAAGGAATTTTCATGTCCTAACAGTAGTCACAACTCGCTATCTCGCATAGATGACACTGTTGGAACTAGGAATTTATTCCTTCAGCTTAAATCCATAAGTTATCTACCTGGAGGAATATTAGACCATTCTCCACTATTAGGTATATTTGAGCGCTTTGCCCCATCAGTAAGATATAAAAATGAACATACATCCTTTCTGGCTCACTCTTCTTGATAGTACAGATAAAAGACCACTTAAATACTTTTTTACAGGCCCACTCGAATGAGCATAACCAAATCCTGCTTTGGGATAGTCTCAAGGCCAATCTGAGAGGCAGCCTACAATCCCATATATCATATATTAAAAAGGAATCCGGCAAGAAAGAGAAGGCTCATGCAAAAACCTGTATGGATAAGTAATGTCAATATATTACACAACCTGGTGATTCCAACAAGGCTGAATGGTTAATGGCAAGTAGACCATGCCTAATCGTACTGAAAGAACAGGTGGATAGGCAACCGTTTTTCTTAAAACAGTCTGCATTTGAGCTAGGCAACCAGTGTGGGTGGTTATTAGTACACCAGTCTACCCCATCTTCAACCATACTGTCGATTCGCTCTCCATCAGAGCAGGTGATGACTACTCAGTCCAATATCTTACACACCTTCACACAATTCTTTGAAAACCTATATTAATCTAGCATTGACAGGTTTGAGGCGGACAGTCTTATTTGGCAGAGCTGTCCTTTGCTACACTGGACTCTGCACAAAAAGAGGCCCTTGATACACCAATTTGTTTGGAGGAGGTTAAACCAGCCATATCAGATCTCAATAATGGCAGATACATTAAAGATATGGATATTTTGGCACCTGTATTGTTAACCACATATCATTTGGCACTAGACACTGGTTCGCTCCCTACATAATTTATGGAAGCATCAGTCATTTTATTACTGAAAGCAAAGAAAGGCCCCCCTAGATTGTGTATCATATATAAGCTGATAGCATTACTCAATTTATAGATTATAAAATTCTCACTAGTATATTGGCCTCTAGACTTAACCAAGTAATATTATTCCTGATACACACAGACCAAACAGGCTTCATACTTGGGAAATCTACCACGGATAATATAATGTGGGTGCAGGTGGTGACCCAGATAGGTTTTGCTACAAAGGTGGATTGGGCCCTATCAATGCTTTTGATTCTGTGGAGTGGACTTTCCTGACTGCCTGAAAAAGTTTGGTTTTGGTCCTAACTTCTTGCAAAAAAGCCATGACGTCGCGGTTCCTGGGACGCATCGCCGCGCCGGGCCGCCTCTCCCTGCGTTCCACCGGCCATGTGACTTCCTTTACTCGGAGTCACGTGGGCGGAAGTGGGGCGGGTCCGGGACACTGGCGCGCTGGTCTGGGTTTTTAAAAGCGCTGACAGGTAAGCGTCCTTTGCTGACAGCCGTTCTGGATAACTTAAATCCTGGGTCATATTTGGACCTTTATGGGCGTCACCCACTGGTGAGCTTGTACTTAAGCTATCTGTGGTTTGTGGTGGTCTTGGCTCCACTGGCCTGGCCCCTCTTATACCTGCTGGAATATCTGTATACCAGCTTCAACCACCGTATGCTTATTCCTTTTTCCCCATTTTTTGTTTTTTTCAATGCAGGCTTCACCATCAGCCTGGCATTGTATTTGTACATCTCCCCTGATGAGTTTGTCTTGAATGAAACGTGACACGTCGGGAGTCTACCTTTTATAGGGTGTACTAGGGATTCCGCCCGTTATTAGGGATAGGTATTCGGACGGGGACGCTCCTTGCGGGGCAAGTACCTCGTATAGGTAGGCAGGGTGATTTAGCCCCTACCCCTTCACCAGGGTTGATTAGGGATTCCTTGCTCCTGTTTCCTGCCTTGCTGAGGTTGCTATGTTGGAATTATCTCCGTTGGTAACACATCTATGCAATCCATCGTATGGGAGGCCGCATGCATTCAAGTGACTCCACCATCTACGCCTACAGCACCTGATGTGTGAGAGCGTTTTTTTTTTTTTTGTCTGCTTTCCATCAGTGTTACCCATTTGTGTTTGTATGTCCTGGCCCCATTGGGCTGTCTTCATGTTAGTCTGTTTAGAGGCCCTCCAGGCCGATACTTTGTTAGTGCTTCACTTTTTTTAGACTTCGGAATAAATGTTAAGTTTTACCCCTTTGTCAAATAAATATTCACAATAATCTAGTAAAGAAGTTTTACGTCCAATATTACATAAAATTATCTGCCTGAGTAGACGTATGAGGAAAAAAATAATAAAGGATTTATTAAATATAAATAGGGAAAACTGAATATCACGTCTGTGACAATCAGGCTTCCAGACTCCAATGGTGGTGTAGGAGAGGGATTAAATCCACACCACTATAATAGAGTCCGGACTAGAATCCTATACAGCTAGCACTGCGGTGCTAATATAAGCTGATCAGGAAATTGCACACGGCTCAAGGGGTTAAACCAGGCACAGGTTTGTCAGGTGTGGATCAACCTGGCTGGGCGATGTGGGATAGCTGACGAGTGAATCAAGCCCCCTTGGGGTAAAGCATCCACCAGATGCCACAATATTGTGGACGCTCACTCAGCCATCTCCATCAGCCCAAACAGCCAAGGTGTAATGATAATCACAAACCCTAAGTACACAAGTCAGCTGTAGCGCTGCCTGAGTCAAGCACACACCCTGCCTAAAGAGCCGTGTAACAAACACAGGATCACCGGCTCAACGCGTTTCCCTATGGCCATATGAGCCACAATTCATCAGGAGCGAAGCGAAGTGTTTAAACAGTATTAGCCTGTGGAGCAGAACCGCCTCACACTGTTGTGTGTAGAGGCATTCGGCGCTGTGATGGCGGTTCTGCTCCACAGGCTAATACTGTTTAAACACTTCGCTTCGCTCCTGATGAATTGTGGCTCATATGGCCATAGGGAAACGCGTTGAGCCGGTGATCCTGTGTTTGTTACACGGCTCTTTAGGCAGGGTGTGTGCTTGACTCAGGCAGCGCTACAGCTGTCTTGTGTTCTTAGGGTTTGTGATTATCATTACACCTTGGCTGTTTGGGCTGATGGAGATGGCTGAGTGAGCGTCCACAATATTGTGGCATCTGGTGGATGCTTTACCCCAAGGGGGCTTGATTCACTCGTCAGCTATCCCACATCGCCCAGCCAGGTTGATCCACACCTGACAAACCTGTGCCTGGTTTAACCCCTTGAGCCGTGTGCAATTTCCTGATCAGCTTATATTAGCACCGCAGTGCTAGCTGTATAGGATTCTAGTCCGGACTCTATTATAGTGGTGTGGATTTAATCCCTCTCCTACACCACCATTGGAGTCTGGAAGCCTGATTGTCACAGACGTGATATTCAGTTTTCCCTATTTATATTTAATAAATCCTTTATTATTTTTTTCCTCATACGTCTACTCAGGCAGATAATTTTACCCCTTTGTCCCCTAGGGGATCAGTACATTTTGTCACATATTATTGGGAGTAACCTGTCAAGTGTACAGTCGTGGCCAAAAGTTTTGAGAATTACATAAATATTGGAAATTGGAAAAGTTGCTGCTTAAGTTTTTATAATAGCAATTTGCATATACTCCAGAATGTTAGGAAGAGTGATCAGATGAATTGCATAGTCCTTCTTTGCCATGAAAATGAACTTAATCCCAAAAAAAACTTTCCACTGCATTTCATTGCGGTCATTAAAGGACCTGCTGAGATCATTTCAGTAATCGTCTTGTTACCTCAGGTGAGAATGTTGACGAGCAAAAGGCTGGAGAAAATTATGTCAGGCTGATTGGGTTAAATCATTGTTCTTCCATTGTTAACCATGGTGACCTGCAAAGAAACGTGTGCAGCCATCATTGCGTTGCATAAAAATGGCTTCACAGGCAAGGATATTGTGGCTACTAAGATTGCAAACTACAAATTGGCGTGGTATTAAAAAGCAGGAAGTGCTCAACCCCGTATGCAGTGGTGCATCTATACCGGGGGGGGGGCAGATCCTGCACTTGTGGCCCGTTGCTAATGGCAATCCCCAGCAAAAATGCATACAATGGAGGATGCCTGCAGCGGACCACAAGTACCACAATGGACATCCTACACAGGATAGCAATTGTGTGGATGTGATAGACAGTCAGTCTACTAAGATTGCACCTCAATCAAAAATTTATAGGATCATCAAGAACTTCAAGGAAAGAGGTTCAATTCTTGTTAAGAAGGCTTCAGGGCGTTCAAGAAAGTCCAGCAAGTGCCAGGATCGTCTCCTAAAGAGGATTCAGCTGCGGGATCGGAGTGCCACCAGTGCAGAGCTTGCTCAGGAATGGCAGCAGGCAGGTGTGAGCGCATCTGGGCAAAGACTTTTGGAAGATGGCCTGGTGTCAAGAAGGCCAGCAAAGAAGCCACTTCTCTCCAAAAAAAAACATCAGGGACAGATTGATCTTCTGCAGAAAGTATGGTGAATGGACTGCTGAGGACTGGGGCAAAGTCATATTCTCGATTGAAGCCTCTTTCCGATTGTTTGGGGCATCTGGAAAAAGGCTTGTCCGGAGAAGAAAAGGTGAGCGCTACCATCAGTCCTGTGTCATGCCAACAGTAAAGCATCCTGAGACCATTCATGTGTGGGGTTGCTTCTCATTCAAGGGAGTGGGCTCACTCACAATTTTGCCCAAAAACACAGCCATGAATAAAGAATGGTACCAAAACACCTTCCAACAGCAACTTCTTCCAACAATCCAACAACAGTTTGGTGAAGAACAATGTATTTTCCAGCACGATTGAAACGTATGAAGTGCGTGTAATTATATTTCACTACATCACAGAAACAACTGAAACAAAGATCTAAAAGCAGTTTAGCAGCAAACTTTGTGAAAACGAATATTTGTGTCATTCTTTAAAACTTTTGGCCACGACTGTAGTTACTTGGCGTTATAGATTCGTTGTATCCTAACTTCTTGCGATGGATATCTCCGTTTATACTCAACCCCTACTAGCAGACTTCTAATAAATGGAAGCACCGGCTATTAGAATACAAACCACCGAATTGTATAAGTGTGCTACACTGGGAGAAAGAGCGATCCGTATTGATTTATATGCAGATGACATCATTCTTTTTTTATCCTTACATAATCCATCACTAACCCATGCCATTGCTTTTATTGATACATATGCCACTTTCTCGGGACTCCCAAGTGAATTGGGAGAAATCAGTATATATGACTCTCGACAGGGCTAGTTGGACAGGCCTACACCTGTGCATCAGTTAAAAGTTGTAGACTACTTTATTTAGGCATAATTATCACTAAATCATATTCACAAGCTCTACAGCTTAAAGGGGTCGTCCCACGAAAAATATTCTACAGCTTTCAAACCAGCATCTGGATCTGAATACTTTTGTAATTGCATGTAATAAAAAATTTTGCATAGTCACTGAGTTATTCAATAAAATGTATCTGTACAGCGCCACCTGCTGTTTGTTTTTCTTATTTCTTTGACCTGCTCACTAAGAAGGCCGCACATGCTCAGTTTCATCCTTTGACTGCCTCCTGAGCTGTGATAGGGAGAGCTGAGACACGCCCCGTTAGCTGCAGCAGAGAAGACACTGCCCTTGATCTGTCAGCTTGATATAAATCTAGCAGAGCAATGAATGAGGAGATCTCTGGACCCATGTGAGCTACAGGGCAGGTTCTAGCTTTGTTAGAAAGAGGTTGTCATGTACTATATGATGTCTGATTTTCATTTTTTTACATTAGTCGTGGGATAATCCCTTTAACTGCCTCCGGACCGCCTAACGCAGGATTGCGTTCCGGAGGCGGTCGATTTGTTCCTCTTCGGCGCGTCATCCCGCGAGACGCGAGATTTCCTGTGAACGCCTGCACACAGGAGCGCGCGTTCACAGGATCGGGAGGTAAACGAGTACATCTACAGCCTGCCAGCGGCGATCATTCACTGGCAGGCTGTAGATGCGATTTATTTTTCTTAACCCCAAAAAGGTATATTAGACGCTGTTTTGTTAACAGCGTCTTATATACCTGCTACCTGGTCCTCTGGTGGTCCCTTTTGCTTGGATCGACCACCAGAGGACACAGGTAGCTCTGTAAGTAGCACCAAACACCACTACACTACACCCCCCCCCCGTCACTTATTAACCCCTTATTAACCCCTGATCACCCCATATTAGACTCCCTGATCACCCCCCTGTCATTGATCAACCCCCTGTAAGGCTCCATTCAGACGTCCGTATGTGTTTTGCGGATCCGCAAAACACGGACACCGCGGATCCGCAAAACACGGACACTGGCAATGTGCTTTCCGCAATGTGCGGATCTGCACATTGCCAGAACTATATAGAAAATGCCTTTTCTTATCCGCAATTGCGGACAAGAATAGGACATGTTCTATAGGCTCTACAAAAAACGCAGTGTTCGCCCGATCAGGCCTGATCTTGTGCGCACACTTGCGTTCAGTCCGCCCCACCGCAGTGACAGAATTTTTTTTTTTTCTGATCACTGCAAAAACACCGTAAAATCGCTGCGGCACTATAAAAAGATCACTTTTGAGGGGCAAGGCGAGTTCATAGAAGATAATTTTTTTTGTCACAAGTTAGCGGAAATTGTTTTTTTTTTTTGTTTTTACCATACCCCTCACGGAATACCTTGGGGTGTCTTCTTTCCAAAATGGGGTCACTTGTGGGGTATTTATACTGCCCAGGCATTTTAGGGGCCCTAAAGCGTGAGAAGAAGTCTGGAATCCAAATGCCTAAAAATGCCCTCCTAAAAGGTACTCATTGGAATTTGGGCCCCTTTGCGCACCTAGGCTGCAAAAAAGTGTCACACATGTGGTATCGCCGTACTCAGGAGAAGTGTTTTGGGGTGTATTTTTACATTTACCCATGCTGGGTGAGAGAAATATCTCATGTAAAATGACAACTTTGTATAAAAAAAAATGGGAAAAGTTGTCTTTTACAGAGATATTTATCTCACCTAGCATGGGTATATGTAAAAATACACCCCAAAACACATTGCCCTACTTCTCCTGAGTATGGCGATACCACATGTGTGACACTTTTATGCAGCCTAGGTGTGCAAAGGGGCCCAAATTCCAAAGAGTATCTTTGCGATTTCACAGGGCATTTCTTACACATTTGGATTCCAGACTTCTTCTCATGCTTTAGGGCCCCTAAAATGCCTGGGCAGTATAAATACCCCACAAGTGACCCCATTTTGGAAAGAAGACACCCCAAGGTATTCCGTGAGGGGTATGGTGAGTTCATGTAAAATTTTATTTTTTGTCACAAGTTAGTGGAATATGAGACTTTGTAAGAAAAAAATTAAATAAATCATTTTCCGCTAACTTGTGACAAAAAATAAAAACTTCCATGAACTCCCTATGCCCATCAGCGAATACTTTAGGGTGTCTACTTTCCGAAATGGGGTCATTTGTGGGGTGTTTCTACTGTCTGGGCATAGTAGAACCTCAGGAAACATGACAGGTGCTCAGAAAGTCAGAGCTGCTTCAAAATGCGGAAATTCACATTTTTGTACCATAGTTTGTAAACGCTATAAGTTTTGCGCAAACCAATAAATATACACTTATTGCATTTTTTTTTTATCAAAGACCTGTAGAACAATAAATTTAGAGAAAAATTTATATAGAAATGTAGTTTTGTTTGAAAAATTTTACAACACAAAGTGAAAAATGACATTTTTTGCAAAAATTTCAGGCAATTTCGATTAATAACAAAAAAAATTTAAATGTCAGCAGCAATGAAATACCACCAAATGAAAGCTCTATTAGTGAGAAGAAAAGGAGGTAAAATTAATTTGGGTGGTAAGTTGTATGACTGCGCAATAAACCGTGAAAGTAGTGTAGTACAGAATTGTAAAAAGTGGTCTGGTCATTAACCCTTTCATGACCAAGGGTCATTGATGCCCTAATGTCCAGGTCAAAATTTACAAATCTGACATGCGTCACTTTATGTGGTAATAGCTTTGGAACACTTTTACTTATCCAAACGATTCTGAGATTGTTTTCTCGTGACATATTGTACTTCATGATAGTCATATATTTGAGTCAATATATCTCACCTTTATTTATGAAAAAATCCAAAATGTACCCAAAATTTAGAAAAATTCACAATTTTCCAAATTTCAATTTCTCTGCTTCTAAAACAGAAAGTCATACCTAATAAAATATTTATTACTTAACATTTCCCATATGTCTACTTTATGTTGGCATCATTTTGGAAATGTCATTTTATTTTTTTAGGACGTTAGAAGGCTTAGAAGTTTAGAAGCAATTCTTAAAATCTTTAAGAAAATTTCCAAAACCCACTTTATAAGGACCAGTTCAGGTCTGAAGTCACTTTGTGGGGCCTACATAGTGGATACCCCCATAAATGACCCCATTGCAGAAACTACACCCCTCAAGTTACTCAAAACTGATTTTACAAA